>NW_009225249.1:0-45349 GCF_000690835.1 Fulmarus glacialis
CCCCCCCCACTTTGGAGTGAACTATGTAATGGAAAGTGGTTTTATCTCGTTTGGGAGTAACATGCATTTGATAACCAGACAGATCTTCATCCTAGAGTCACAATGCAGTCAATGAACTACACAAAAATTCTTCCAAGAGTAGAATTCAGCCAAAGGTGTATATATATATATGGAATGAATCTTCTCAGTTTGCAAAGTAAGTGAAAACATGGCTTTCACCTAACAGTTAATGATAGTATGCTACGATGATGACAATTTCACACGGAGCACTTCTTTGTGAAGTCAAGGTTGACTTTGTCAAGATGCCAAAAGGCAGTTTTCCTTGCCTTCAACAAGCGTTACGAGTTACAAAATCAATCTCACAATATACCTTTATTCCAAAGCCAGTAATTGGTCATTTTTTAAACTTTGTAAGCTGCTATGTTGGTTGTTAAACATGAAATGTCAGGTATACAACTGTAATGTTTTGAGGGTTTTTTTTTCTGTAATGTGAACAGTAGATTCTGCTGAAATCCTCTCTGCTACACAGATGATAGGAGAGATGTTCTCTGATGACAGTAAGTTTTGGCCATACTGTCTTCAAGACTCCCTTCATTGTGCGGGAGGGCAGATACTGTCCCAGGAGAATAGAGTTCCTACCCTTGAGCCATGCTACCTTGGACAAACATCTGTTGCACAATCTGCACATGTGCATTAGTCTCACCGTAACTAAAGTGGTTGCTCAGCAAAACCTATCAGGCTGGTTGGAAACTGGTAATACTACTATTTAAGAATGCGTCTTGAGGGAAAGCAAACCAGTTCAGCGGGTTGCAGCACTGCACAGGTTTCAGTGGTTAATACATCCAGTATTGCATTTCTGATGTTAGTGATCCATGCAAGCTTAGAGAAGGTATGCTGTCCTGGTAGAAGGGGGAAGGTGTCAATAAAACCAAAACCAAATACCAAGCTTGCAAATTGAGCTTGAGATACCTTTCTGTGTAAGTATAGCTTCTTCGGATCCTTTAGGTAGTTGGGATGATGTTTGTTTCCAGCAATCTGGGCAAAAATGTGGAAAAATGCAACCTCCTAATCTAGGGAACAAAAGCATTGTATTCAAGATGTAATTCTGTGATTGTCTGAAGTTCTTGCTGAGTATCTCTGGCCCAGGCTCTCAGGGTAAAAATCTCATGTGGTTGCTGACCTGAGTGGAGCTATGTTGTTTTATACTGGCTGCTTCTGAGGTGTCCAAAGTTGAATAAGAATGATGTTGTTAGAGATTAATCAAATCTGACAAATGAAATAAATATATTCATTCAATGAGTTGATGAGTAGTTCTGTTTTTAACAATAAATGCTTAGACTACATTATTGCCTGATGTACTTACCCACCCAAATTTTCAGATTCTCTGCTGAGCAGTCAGAAGATGACTCCATTAGTGCGTAGAGAGACTGCAAAATGGTGTTTTGTCTGTGCTTTGAAACCTAGAAAAAACCAGTGTTTATATTTGACTCATTACAGCATATTTGCTTGGTCCTTAGGGTTAGTCTTCTACATATATTGGTAACAGTATCTAAGTTAAGTTATACATCAGGGAAGGTCTAAATCTTGAGAATGTTACTTCTAGAGCTGGAAAGTTCATTTTTATCATTTTGCTCTTTCTTGCTAACCACTCAGCACTTTCTTTATATCACCTTCAGTTTTTTAGTGGAAGATGTAAAATAAACAATTCGAACATGGATCCTTCATCCAACTTGATTCAACATAATGCATAGTGCCACTTCTTTCTCCACGATGTTATGTCCTGAAGCCCCTCTTTCTTCCTAATTTCCTACTGTATGCACACAGATGATGTGACAGAAGGACAGAGGACCTGGTACAGTGTTAGGCCTTCTTGTAAAAATAATACATGGCAAATTCCTGTATCTCTCCTAATCTGAACATTTAAGGCCAGCCACTCTCAACAGCTGGTTCAAACTAGAAATTATAGTTGAGATGTGCTTTACCTGTGTTAAGTGACTATGTGGCTTGATTGACAAGCAGGATAGTCTTAAAGTCCAGTAGACCTGCACTACCATACTCGTGCAGTATCAAAACCCACTGTTGTGGCAGAAGAAGAAACAATAGCAGTTAAAGTGATGGGCACAAGTGAGCAGCTTGCTGAGGTCCCATGTAAGTTGAAACAAACATTTATATGAACTAAATACAGTGTAGCATGGAGGATTTTAGAAGGGAGAGAGCTGCCTACAGAGAATGGTTACAGGACTAGGGAAGCCCTGTAAGTTACTTCTGATTAAGGGACATGCAGCTGTAAGGCTGCAGCCTGTGGCAATTCAGAGTTCATTTGGCTGGGAAGGAACACTCCCCAGCATGTAGGGAGACTTGTGATGTGAGGTTTTGGAGTTGGTGTGGAAGTTGCTGAGGCATCTATTTCAGATGGCCTTGAGTCCTCTACTTGTTCCATTGCTTGCTCCTTTTCATTTTTTTTGGTATGCTCCTGTCTTTACAGAGGAGTCATATCTGTTGGACCTTGATTTCATGTTTCAAACCACAGTAACCTGGAGGAGGCAGGGGGTATTAACTGGTACACCCTGCCACTAACTGGAGTTGTCACATGCAATAAATCCAGTGCCTATTGATCATCCAAGGGGGAAAAGAGATTCTGGAAAGGAAGGAACAAAGGTTCTGCCACCTTCAGAGACTTTTGGTATGCTTTACTAAGGAGCAGAGAGCATCTTCTGTGAGAGGGAGAGTATCTACTGTATGGGATTTGCTTTTTCGTTATCATTGTTCTCATGTTGAATTGCGCAAATGGTGTTTGACTCTTTCTGGATTCTTTTTGGCTGCACTGGAGCTTTGCAAGAGTGAAGGAGACCACTAAACATAACTTGAAGTCTTAATTTTTTTTTATCTCCAGCTGGTCCTATTGTTACGCAGATTGTGATGACAACAACCCTTGGCCATGAAAATATTTTCTGTCATACATGCGAGAGTTAACCTTCCAGCAGGAAAGAGAGAATTTGGCAAATAGACTGTATTGAAAGATTACACCAACCTGGTCTCAGATAGCACAGTCTCAGGAAAAATATACACAGCACCAGCTTTAGAAGCAGACATCCTGTTTTTGTTTTTCAGAGTTCTGTGGTTTAAAGCTGTGGTGTTTAAAGCTCTTTACACTGTAAGGAAAAGCAAAAGTTAGAAATTCTATATGTCAGCATGGTTAAGCAACTGTGGTTGAGAACGCATTTTGTAGCTCACTAAGGTCACGTAAAGGTAAATGTCAGTTGGTCTCTTAGCAAAAAGCAGTGTAATGCTGCAGTTCAGCAGTCATCACGTCAGCTCTCTTGGGAGGAAACCTTTAGAAGGTGAGATCCACATACAATGACCATCGTCAGTAGTAATTGCCGTCAGCTGAACAGCTGTAGTAATAACTCTTCAGCTGGAACAGGCTGCCAGGGAAGTGATAGCTACACCTGTTCCCCACAGGAAAGTGGGGTCTTAATTACTTTTCATGGGTTGAGAGTGAGACCAACAGTTGCTCTTCTTTCTGAGGCCCTGTCCACAACAGAGTCAAATCATGTTAAGGAACTGTGGGTTTTATACAATTCTGGCTGAAACAATTCTATGCAAAAATTTAGAAAGCATTTATGTATTTCTGCTACATTCCTATGTATTAACCTATGTGTGACATGGCTGTGAAAATGGCTGACTATTTCAGTTTGAGGTCTTAAAATGGTGTAATAGAAGCATAGAGATCTGAATCAACCAATCTGGAAGCAACCAAATATCCACCATTCCTACCTCCAATTTTTTTCTTTCAAGCTCATAGTATAAAAAACAGCTCTTAGATTGTATGAGGGAGATCTTATCTGCAAAATTATTAGCAGAACAACCCAGCATTAGTATGTGGTTATTGCACAATGAAAGGAAGTGGGAATATCTGCTTTAAAAAAAAAAAAAAAAAGGAAACGGCTGATTGCCATAAGCTATGTAAGAACCCTGAGGAGGGGTGAAAAGATAGATCTGAGGTAAGGCAATGGCTGCAAAACATCAAGGCCTACAATATAGCGCTTCCTTCTAACAGGGAAAACTGAGACTCCGAGGGTGAGAATGACTGAATGCCTTGCTCTGTGTCATCACTGGTGAATCCTGATAGAAAAGGAGTATCGCAAATTAATCTTCAATGAAGAACAGAACCTTCAGTGAGGATTGAGGCTTAATGAGGCAAAGAAGTTACTCTTGTTTGATGGTGTTTGTGCTTGCTCCAGGCTGCCGGGAAGAACAGAGCACCAAAGCTGCTCCCCACTTCACCACAACTGGGGTCTACAGAGATTGGGGGGGGGGAACGCTTAGTGCTGCTGTTCACTGGAGTAGAAAATCACACCATTGTTAGTAATCCACGCAACTATAGTCAACGGAAGATGCTTCACGATTAGTCTTGGCATTTAGCTTTTCTCCTTAAAAAGAAGTTTAGGAACAGTGTTGGGTTTTCTTTTTTTCTAGTGGAAGTAGTTTATCATAGGATTGGCAGATAAGAAATATGACTAGTTTCCTGCATTGCCCGCTAACACAGAAATTTTATACAGAGTGGATGAACAAACTGTAAAATTTATGCTAGGTCTTAAAGCTTACATTAGATGTGCTCAAATAAAATGGTGCTGTAAGCCCTTTTTAAGTTATTGGTCAGCACTTGAAAAAAGGGATGTTAAATCCATCTTTCAGCTTTATTTCAGCCTTCCAGTTGTTCCCTCCATCTGTAGATGGCAGTGAAGGTTTTATCAGGGACTTAAGAATATGTGTGTGTCCTCCTTCTTTGGCTCTGCTTGAAAATCCAACAATGTGCAACTCTTGACAAAGCATATTTTCAATCTTTCTATGGTTTTGGTCTATCTGTGCAAATACCATTTATCTTTGTATTTTTATCATAACTTCTTCCTATAGCTTATTGCTTTTAGTCTTATTAAAGAACGAGTTCACCTTATCACCAGCAAATATATCAGTTTGAATATCATTAGATCTAGTAATTAGATAGTAATCTTGTGTAGGATAACTGAATCTACAGAAAGCTCATTAATAACACTTTTATTACTAAGATAAGGACAGCTAGGGTCCTTAATCATCAGCTAGATCTATTGTACCACCTGTTGTCCTTTTCCACTTCTTCATGGATTATTTTAAAATACCATTGTTCTTAATTTTTGAAAGCATGATCAGGCACTTGATCTATCATGTAAATATTGCCCATATTGTCACTGAGCTAATATGGGTGTTGGAGAAAATTGTGAAGCAATACTGGCCATCAACCAGCTAGTGTAAGGGAATGGTATTATAAGAGGTTACTTCATCCAAGAGGAGTGGGTTGTCCAAATGACGGCAGCAAGGTTGGTCGGAGTACAGAATATTCCTGAAGATGTTACAGTTTGCCTACCATCACCGCACTTCCATTTCATCCATGTTTTTGAAACAAACATAAAATGAAGTGAGAGGGAGAGATGAAAAACTAGTAAGTGGGCAACCCACAGTAACGTGAAAGGAGGGCATTTTTATATATATCTTGTTTCCAGCTTTCTCATTGTGCTGTTGGCTCTTGAGCTTATTCATCCTCACTCTCAGGTACATCTAATATAGGTAGTATCGATACAACTAGTTTTGTCTACTCCACTCAAAAGCTTTATTAATTGCTTCAAAGAGAAATTTAGATGAGGCTCTGTCATTTCTGAACTGAAAAAGGTAAAATAGTGAAAATTCAACAAACAGTAGTAACTGATGATCTGGTTGTACGCTTTTTACCATTATAAGGCCTTGTGTTAAGTTACACTTTTTAGTACCACCTATTTTTGTATTGTCACCTCTAATTTCAAACTCTAAAAAGGCTGCTTCAGGATTTATTTCAGCACTCAAAGTATTTTTATTACCATGTAATATGAACGCAAGGTTGGCATTAGTATAAATTGGTGCCATTATATAGTAACCTTTTCTAAGAATTTGACACTGCTTCTGAGGTTTGTTGGAGTTGGTTTTGGTTTTCAGTCTGAAAAGTAATTTTTCAGAGAATTTTTGCTCTTTTATTTTTAAGTGAGGACATTTGGCCAGTGGAGGGCACTGCACTATAACACAATGAGAGACAGAAACTTCCGTTTCAGTTTTCAAAATCTGATTTGTCATTTCAACAAATTTACTTATAAACTTAATTTATAAGCATCTGAATTTCCCCAATGTTAAAATGGCAAGTTGCACGCTAAGGAAAAATGCTACATGTACTTGAACATCAGTTTAATGAGAAACTTAACCAACCCCCCCAAGGATCAACTTGGTATTGTGGTTATATTTTCTTTTCTGGAAAACAGACTATTGTAACAGCCCACTGAAGGTTGTCAAAATATAACTAAATGCATATATCATGTAAGCCTCTATGCAACAAATGGTTCAGATCTGATGGAAAAGTCTGAAATAAAAGGTGGTTTTGGAAACAGAAGCTTCTACAAAAACCTGACATTTCATATAAGTATATTTTTCTTAATGAGTTTTCTAATCATTTCACAGAATTTTAGGGTAGGGATAGAATTTGTCATGAAGGGGGTGAGATGACTCTGGGAAGTATGGCTGCAAATATCTGTCTTGTATAAGAAATAGTTTACAAAGAATGTCTGTTTTAAGATCAAAGTAAAAGACTCACGTTTGTGGCTTTGTTTTACTCAAATTATTGTTTATCTCGGTAGCAAGTTAGAGAATGGAAATAAGGCAACTCTTTCATTTGTTATTGAAAAGAGTGCAAAGCAGTAGGCTAGATTCATAGTCTTCAATATTGGCATGTTTTGTCTGTACGTGTGGGGATGAAACTAAAGGGAGGAATCATTTTATAAAGACTTTGTTTGGGTTTCATAATTTGTTGAGGTTTTTGGTTAAAAGATTCATCTTACACCTCACATAATTGTGCCCCTTGAGCTCCCTGACACTTGACAATATTGATAACTGTATTTATATGCATCTGTGATGAAAGTTTGAAAGATGTAACATTGAAGTATGTTCTTTGCTGCAGATGACAGCACAACCCTTCTCATCAGATCACTTCAGTCTCTCATTGTTACATAAAATAAAGAGCCAAGCATGGTACTCGTTTCTCTGAGGAAAGAAAAAAAAAAAAAATTGCTGGAAAAACATGATGATTGCAATGCACAGAGAAGTGTGAGCTTGTCCTTTACCATGGCATAGGTAGAAATAAATGAGCATGCATTTTTCTTTTGACCTTGATCTTGTGGTTTTGCAATAGTTTCAACTTTGATGTTTTTTATGTGAGACTATATTTGGTACATATGAATCATATGCATATACCTATTCCAGTAACAGCCACTTCATTGCATTCATTGTGTCCATTTATGTAAAGTATATTGAGGGAAAGGAAAAGCACAGTGATAGGATTTCATGGGGTCTGCAACTAAAACACATAGGTCATTCCTGATTTAGTCTAGCTCCATCTACAAGCCACATCACAGCATGTGTTTTGTATTGGCAGCATTCAACAGAAAAAATACTTTAGAAGTTGCATATACCAGTTGTCCTTCCTTTTTCCTTCTGCAGTTGCTTCCCCTGGGCTGCTCCTGTGACAGAGAGTGAGGCAGCCCACCTATCAAATAAAATCAAAAGCCCACCCCTGCTGGTGGGGAGTGTATAAGCCATTAGGAGGAGAAAAGAGTGAAGGAAAGCTTGAAGGCATGAAGACACCATTTGTTTCCCTAGGAGTTCAAGTTGTGGCAGTGGAGAGGCAGGCTGGGATAAAAAACCCTAACATTCTCTCTAAGGCAAGGAGTATAAATTTTACCTTACTAATATCTGAGTGTTATAGTGCTATACCTCTGAATGTTGTGTTGACAGAACATCCTTGCAGGCCAGAATCCTGCCTTCTAGTTGAAAAGGGTGACTTTTCATCTCCATAGCCTACTTTCTTAAGAAGTGATGTTGGCTGTCTAACGTGTTCCTCCTACAGATACTATTTCTGGGGCAGTATCAGGCAGAGAAAAATACAGAAACTGGAAGTGAAAGTTAAGGGAGCTCAGTGTTGTTAATTGATAGGTTGTGATGAATGGATTAGAGGAAGAAAAGAGATAGGAAAGACAATTTTATTACAGATGCAGAGAGCAGTTGTGTAGTTAGGGAATGCTATTTATGGGTGATTTCTTTGAGATTTCATAGGATCATAGAATAGTTTGGGTTGGAAGAGACCTTTAAAGGTCATCTAGTCCAACCACCTGCTTTTATAGACTTTTGTATACTACAACGTAGTACACAATGGAGCAAGACATATGCTTACTTTCAATGCATTAAATTACATTGGCGTTCAGATGATGTGGCTGAGTTATTGAAACTGCTTCTGTTATATGGGATGGAGTTAAGACTATGGATCATTTATGACAGCTCCAAAAACACCTCTTTTATAAATGTTTGAATTATGTATCTTTCAAAATGTCTTATTGATTTTTTTTTTTTAAATATATTTCAAAGAAAAATCTTACAAGGAAAAATATGTTCTTTAGTAAAAAAAAATTGCTGTATGCATCTTAATTTCATTATGCATTTAAAAACAATACCAATTTCATTCCTTAGGTGAACACTGTGAGACCACTGGTCATTCAGCTGCAGTAAAAGACAATGCGCATTTATCTCCTCCATGTTGCAAATTTTTCTGTAAAATCAAATTTAGGTATTTTGCAATGAGCAGGCATCTCCATCTAATAAATCTATTTTACCACGTGTGACAAGAGCATTCACAATAACATTAGTGTTAATTTGAGAGATTATCTTGTATCTGCTGTGACTGTTTTCTTGGGTAACCTGACCCAAATTGAAGGAATGTATTCTAGGCCTGATGTTTCACTTATTTCTAAATGTATATAGTACTTCGTTTTTATGTAGATAACGTTTTGCGCAAAGTTTTAAAGCAATAACCAAATGCTCGTTGCTAAATCAACACACAATTTAGGTTAAATACTAGTTACCTCTATCTCTGTGCCTGAGGGGTAATAGATATTGTTGCAGCCAATGTTCTGCATTGCAACTAATGTACATCTGTGTTTAGGGCTGATACGTAAAAGCTGGTAGATAAAATTGTTACTTTGTCATTTGACTACTCTGTTAACCTCAGTGCTTGGAAACTTTATTTTAACAAGTTACTTAAAGGAATTTTAAGTTATAGAAATTCTTTAGAATCTGGTGGTTCCTCATGGATTTCTCAGCTCTGACACTTTCACAGCTGCACATGTAAAAATCTTTCTTTTTATAGGCAAAACTTGATTAACTCCAAATGGGACAATGAAAGTCACTTTTCAGGTTGGATACACTGAAATAGATGCCAGACAAATACCAGTGCCAGTTGCTTGTCTTCTTTTTTTTAGTGCATTGTAATTTGGAGAAGCAATTATACTCTGTCTTTTACTTCAGATTAAACCCCCTATCTCCAGGGCTGTTTTTCCCCATCACCCAACAGTGCTTTTAGATGTTATCACTATGTTCTCCAAAAACTTTGCCCTAATTGCTTAGCTGTTTGTTTGTATTGCTAAGACAATTTATCTCTGGTCTCTGGGTCAAAATGAATGTATCAGACCATTACAGTACAGAAAGCTTAGTATGTGGGCACTGAAGCTTACAGTCATTGCACGCTATATTGAGTTCTGTTCCTCTCATTTCACATGGCTGTTTTGCTTCTAGCTTGCTGTAATGGCATTTTTCATAAGTTACTGATACTTATCTCCTCTGGTTTACGTTAGTTAGACTGCCTACACCCAAGGACTAGCAAGAATAGATAATCTTGATGGCCTTTTTTATTTAGTCAGCTGTCTACAATATATGTGGTACACATTAGTATAAAATGTATTTGAAAACAAAGCTCAAAGAGCTAATAAAGCTGTTCTTATGCTCATTTCTCTTGCTTGAGCAGTTGCTACTGAAGGATCCCCTCCAATGGGTTCTATGACTTGTCCTTGTAGTAATGCAAATCCAATAATAAAATGTAATTGGTATTTGGTTTCTTGGACACAACTTTGCTAGAGGTTTCCACATGTTCCCGTGCTTACTTAGCTGTTTTGTTATTTTCAAAAAAATTATTTCTAAACTAAAATGTGTGGAACTTGCAGCATTTACCAGGCACTTCAGATAAACAAAGCATGTACTCTTCCTGTATTTAGTTCTTTTCTTACGCTTTCTAGGCTGTGGCTGCAGTAAATTTTAGACATCTTCATCTCAGAATTTAATTATTTGTGGAAGTTCACATGCTTTCTCATCTTGACAAAGAATTAAGTTGTTTTTTTTTAATTTGATTTGTATGCATAATCTTTTATGTCTAACTTTGAGTGAAAGGCTTCTATTAATCTCATGTTATCCACTTGCCAAGCTCTGCTTGAATTTTAATTTAGAAAATGAGCCTGTTAGTGTTATGTTTAAACAAGCACTGGCCAAGGAGAACTTGCTAGCCAAGGAACTGCTATGGTACCTTGAGGGTTTTGACTGCAAGCTCTTTATTTGGCCCCTCTTGCAGGGAAACCCAAGGTCAGCTCTAAATAAGATAAGGTACAATTTATTAAGCTAGCTACCCTGCTGCTTCTATAGAGCACTGCTGCTGTCAGTGAGGGAGAATTGCTTTGTGACATGAACTTTGATGTCTCAGCAGCAGTAATGGGCTGAGCCTGTGCCCTCTTCTCCTGTTTCCCTCTTTTCCCCTAGCAACACTGGAGGAACAGGAATAATGGCTGTTCCTGAGGATGGGGGATCGGCTAGGTGCAGTGTTAGGTAGTGAGTGCAGGTTCTGTCAATTTGTGGTAGAGTGCTGGACAGGAGATGGGGAGCTCATGCCTGAAAAGAGAGGAGAATAGATGCAGGGAAAAGAGCAGCAGTCTGGATGAAGATTAAAGGGACCCTCACTCTTACCCAGACCTCCCTTGCACATCTTGCTGACGACTTCAGAGCTTGCTCTGGCTCCTCTCAGCTCCCGTTGTCATCCATAGCCACCTCAACATCTCATTAATCCCTCCAGCTTCTCCTCTTCTTCTTTGTGGGGTGGGAGTAGTGTGTGTGCGCATATGTCTGGGGAAAGCCCTGGACAACAAAATTTGATTTTGCTCACTCTGCTGAGAAGTCTTAATTGAGCTCTGACTTCCATTTAAATGATCAAGCATCTGAGTTTGGTCTCTCTAGCTGGTCAAGAATCTGAGTTTATGCATCCTCAGAGGGCCTTAAACTTTTCCCAGGAAGAATGTCTTGCATCTGGAAAACTGGGAGAAAAGTCTTTATCTTTCACTACCAATACATCTCTTCAGCAACATTGCAGCAGGTCCCTGCCGTGCAGATGTAATCGATAAGCTCGGATGCTGGGGGTATCCCCATTTCCTTCAGATGTACTCATTTGCTACAATGAGCGGTCAGCCCTGTATGTAGTTGATTAAACATAGATTTAAAGGCATAATCATGTAGGTAGCTATTGGATTTCTGTGAAACAGAGTCTGTGACTGTCTTACAGAGGTCTCTTTTCTATGATACTATGTTACACCTTTTTAGATTTCTTTTCTTGTTTGTTTGCCTAGTTGTGAAAGCTCTTAACCAGCCTGTGTGCTTGAACCTTGCATATTTACTTCAAGTCTAAATTTAATTTTATCACTCATGCATAGTATTAAAACCTGAAAATTAAGTTAGAATTATCCTCCTGCTTACTTTACAGCAAGTCTGTGTGTGTGATGAGTAAACACACTGTGGGTGGCCTAGGGTAAAATAAAATTTAAGTGCTTGTTTGCAAGGGCAGCTTTCTTCACCTTCAATAGATAAACACCTAGCCATGGTTTAGCAGATTTTATTGGTTGGTTTATTTGACATGAGAAACAAATATCCCAACAGATGAATGTAAAACTTCTCAAAATTATTTTGGTATTTTCATAGGCATATTGTAAAGTTTTCTGAGTCCTCTAGTGCTCAAAATGTGAGTCTTATATTTGATGTTTGGATTAAAGACTTTGCCGCACCCTGTATCTCAGTAACTAAATTGGAAATAACAAAACCAAAATATATGCCCTTACCTTACCCATTCAGTCTTTATCTCAGATAAGTATTACACAATAAAACGATAGCAATTGAGAAAAAAGAAAAATCCTCATAGTATCACAAACTTGTCCCCTTTTTGAATTATATCATTTGAGCACCAGTGGTGAACATTTCTAAAATCTCTGATTATTTCAACAAGGAATTGTGAATGAGCTAATGAAGAACTGGAGCTGTGACCAAGGTTATTTAACCTTATCTTTGCCTGTTCCTTGTTCAGTAAGTGCTTATCTCTTTCACAAACAGAAGAGGTATGAGCTCATTATAGAATTTGCTATTCAAGACATCACCATTCCCTTCACTGCTTATTGTCTGAGGTGGCTTTTCTTCTTCTAGCACTGTCTGAGCAAAGTTAATAGAAGTATCAAAGTTTGACAACAGTTATACTTCTCCTGGGTAAGGGGTTTCTGCTTGTTCATTGGTTTCAGTATCCTTGTTTGGTAACAAAGAAATAGCATAGAATTGTCTGACAATTCAGGTGGATGACTTCACCTTTATTTCAGAAATATCCTTCACAGTAGTAGCCACAGTCTTCTTGTCTACCTGTTTTAAAATGCCTCAGTTTATCAGAGGGTAGGAAAGTGAAGGAAGTGAATTTAAGTTCAAGGTCTTTTGGTTTACACTGTTAGTTCTCAACTGAGTTCTTTTGTTTAAACACAGCTGGCCTGTCTTGGACTAGCAACCAGCTGTGCTCTGGCAGGTGAAATCTGTAGTCATGCTGCCGAAGCCAGCAATGAAATTCTATGGAGTCAGGGAGAAATCTGAGGAACTCCTTGATACAGGATATTAGATTGACTCATTCTCGGAGTGCAATGGAGTAACTTCTCTGTGCAGGCTCTGGACCCAAATTACTAAATGGGTTGCAAACCATGGTGTTTACACATGAGCTTGTGCTGGGTGACTGTTAACTGCAGTCCATTAGTATCTGGTTGCAGTTCCTATGTAGGCAGGCTCTGAGGGTCATGCGTTAGCCTCTATCTGCTACAAAAGTATGACTTCAAAGAGGAATTGCTGTGCAAAGGGATTGGGACTACTGCACAGCGACTTGTGGAAAGACACCTTTTGTACAAATACAATCCACAAAGTCCAAATCACAAATGGGAAACAGTTTTTGGGTCATGTAGTTTCTCCTTTGATATTATTGGAGTATATAAATTTTGTAATCCTCAGTGATACGGAGTATCAGATCTGTGAACATATATTTTTCCATCAAGGAGATATTCTGATAGTCAACTTTAATCTTCCCTGTCTTAAAATCCGTCTGTTAGTTTTGAATAACAAACTAACAGACCTTATCTTAATTTCCTTCAAATGATTATGGACATATAAACACAGTGTTTGATCACTACTTAGCCAAGGAATACTTATCATATTTGTTGTAATGTTCTGTCAACTTGCATTTTCTGCAGATCCCATGTTTTTTCCTCTTTTGTACATGCCATTTTGCACAATATCTATGGAGCAAAGTGACAGGGAATTTCTGTCTTTAACAGTAAAGGATGGTAAAAACTGTCTGGCATTAATCATAGCTATAGGGCCCTTAGTATTTTATTTTTTAACTTTAATCACCTGACTTTTCTTATGTTCCATGATGTCAATCATCTACAAAAATGTTTGACATATAAAGCAAAGTCAAATTTTGGCTAAAGGAATTATTAGTTTGAGACAACAAGAAAAGGAGAAAACTCCGTCATAAGAAAGTGTTATAAAAATAGTTTTTCTACTTTTCTGTTTATAGGTCAAAGTCAAGAGAACTTTCAAACACTGATGTGTTAAGAAGTTTTTGGGGGCTGGGAGTTACAAGGCTAGATGACTGTGGTTTTACCCAGACTTGTACCTATATACAGTAAAATGTTTTATGATTATAAAGACAAGAAGTGAACATTATCATAAGGAAGGTTCTTGTTTATGTCTGTCTGTTCTTCGTCAGTAGCACGTATTTAAAACAGTATCTCTCTGGCATGAAAAAGCTTTTATTGTCTAACTGCTACAGAGAATGATGTTTTCCAAAAGCACAATTGTCAAAAGTATGCATGTAATGTTGTGCTGTAAAGTATTTTTAGGGGGAGTAGTAAATGATGCTGGCGATGTGTTTTCTTTTGGGGAAAAAATGCTTTAACGCGTTGGCAAAAATTCAAGTGCCTGACAGTAGAAGGGTAGAAGTTTGTTGCTGATTTGCCAACAAAAATGAGATCTGAACTTTGTGAACTAAAGGAACATACGGCCACCTGACTGAAAAGTTGAGTCTGGTTTTGTTTGTGCTTTTCTCCTTCTCCTATACCAAGAAATGCCCTGTAGGGCATTTCATATCTTTGCTTAGTTCTGCAAGTTCCTTAGATAAAAAAATTGAACTAATTAGTGAGACTCTGAGCTATACTATGTAGTTACCTTAGCCATGCTAAAGGAAGAATGTAAATTCTTACAATCTGTCACAGTGGTTAACGTTTCTTCTCTACTTATGTCCAACCTCATAGGATCATGTCAAATACTTTTAGAAGTGCAACAATTGCTGTAGCACTTGTGAAAGAGTAACATACTTTCTGATCTTCATTTAATATACTACTGAGCTTGATTATTCCATGGTTGGGAAGTTCAGTCTCCGCTTCATTTTACCCATTCATAAAAGTACAGAGTATGTACCTCAGAATTGCAATGAGGTTGCTGCAAGCTTCCAGATTCCCAACATACTCTAAGGTTTTCAGATGAAAAATTATACTTTAAAAAAAAACACTAGGTAATACTGGAAAATACTGAGAAAATGCAAACAAGCACTTTTTTACCAATCGTATACAAATGGCCATTTATCTGCATGAAGATGAATTCTTTCCATTGTAAAGGAAGATTAATAATGCAAACTGCTCTATCCTTTGGAGCAGAAGCTTATTCTTCCTCTGGAATTTTTTAATTAACAATGATAACTGTTGAAATAAAACATAAGCCACTGTAGCTTCCAAATACTTTTTAACATTGCTACTTTCTTTTTAGAACTGAATTTAGAAACCTGATGCAAGAGGACTAAAATGGGAAAAGAGAAGGGAAGTAAAATGACCTGTTAAAAATCAGCTGTTTAGTAACTGGTAAGAAAACAGCTTTTTAAGAAAATTCTATTGAGTCTCAATAAACAAAAGGAGTAGGGAGTACAATTATAGGTGAATTATAGTAGAGATAAATGAAATGTAGGACACTTTGGACAAAGAATAATAAAAAGCTATAGGTGTGCTTATATTTGTTGGGTTTTGGTTCTTTTTTAAGCTCACACAGGTTTCTTGCAGAACTCACATGAGAAGGATGAATCAGAAGCAGCTTTTCTCTTTCCTTTTTATTCTTCAGAAGAAAAAAATATGTGAAACTTTCTCTAGGTCTAGTTTTGTGGAAGGTGTGGCTCAAGAAAACTAGTTCCTCCGGGTAAAAGAGCTGTCTCGTTGGGGAGTCTCCAAAAGCACTTGAATAACTTAGGGCAGCAAATTGTTCGGAACTTTGATGTAGTTATTAAAAAAAAAAAAAAAAAAAAATCACATCAGAAAGTAGAAGCATGTTTAACTCAAGAACCTACAATCAAGAGTCTTTCTCAAAGTTGTGAGTAGATCCCTCTGTTTCTCACCAAGTACTTCATTTTCTTTCACTAGGTCCTTTTCAGGTCGTCTTACTGATACATTACAGAAATCTGGATGTTTCTCACTTTCATGGCTGTGGTTTCACAATCAATTTAAAGTGATCTTAGGCTGCACTGCCTCCAAAAAGGTTTGTCTGGCTCTTCGCTCCTGCCTCTCTGCTTCCACTTTTTCCCTTTTCTCAACACTAGATATTATACAGGTCGCTTATCTGGTTAAATACGTGCAAAAGACCCAGTAGAAGAGGCTGAGAATACAAAAGGAGGAAAGAAATCCTTCATTAGCTTGGGACAATTCCTTACTTTGAGAATATAATGAAGACAGATTTTTCTTCCATGTGGGCTTGCAAGGTTTATGGAGCTATTCTTCTTAACTTCAACTTTTAAAACTCTTGGCCCGCTTCTTTCACTTTACATATATGCACATTAATGGTATGGTCAGCCTTTTATTGGCCTATGTCCGTAGCTGAGCCAGGTCGGAATACACTGATTAATGGATGCTACTGAGATGACCTACAAAAGTATGTGAAATTCAGTCTGAGATATTTTCCTATTCCTTATTTACAAAGTTCTGTTTAAGGATAGTAACGTGAAAATAAGCAGTTGCATTTGAACCATGTACCCCAAAGCATCTTGTTGTATTTTCACTTAAACATCAGCAGATGTTTAAGTACAGTGCACGCTTTAAGAGAAATAACTTTATATCTACTGAGGGAATGAGAGACAAAGAAGCGACAAAATAATACGTTCAGCTACAGTATCCTGCATCAGATTTATCTGCATTCAAGAACAATAAGACCATTTTATAAATTCACCAGCTAGGGTATTTTAAAGAGAAAAATACAGAATAAAAAGGTTCCATTTCAGAGAGTTAAATCAGACATTTGGCCAAAATGGAAACACTGTTCAAAAGAGAGAGTGAACAAATAGAGATGTGCTGGGATTGACTGGACAAGGAGCCTAGGCTAAGGAAAGTATGTGTGCAGGAAGAGGGCCAGGGGTTAGGAAGAAGACCCATTCAACAATGCACTGAGTAACAAGGAGTAATCTGCATATTTATTAGACTTAAAATATCCCTCCTTCCCCTCATCCCTTCTTTTTAAGCAGCAGTGGGAGAGAAGCTGTTTTCCAAGGCAATCTCAAGGTACTTCAGTCCTGCCTCAGAAAGTATTAACTTTCTTCTTGAATTCCTGTTTATTTTCTATACAGCTGTAAGATGGAGTTTTGCTCTGCCACAGTTTTTTTGGATCTTAAAAAGCCTGGGCAGTTCCACACTTCTTCACAGCCCACTTGGACTTGCCACCTGGCCCTATTAATACTTTCTTTGTGCCAGGTGCTTCCAACTATGATAGAGGCTGCAGTACAACAGGCATTCATTTTTAGGATGCTGGTGATTTCAGGACTAGAAGATGATGTTACTCTTGCAGTAAACAGGTATTTTTTAAAGGTCAGGTTGAATTGAAAACTCTTCTTTTTCTCCTGTGCCTCCCTACTATACCTCAGCAGTAGTAAATTCTCCAGTCTCACCTATGGCTCTCTCTAGGGATGAAAAAGAACATTTGGATTTTGTAATGGCATCATGTTGCATTGGCCATGACCAATGCAACAGAGGAACATCATGCATGTTTACTGATTATATTGTGCAATTCCCGTATCTGCAGATAGTTGTTGGCATGGAGACGTGTCGCTGAGTAGTGTCAGTGTTATTTTTGCTTCTAATTATAATCTGCTTGTATGTATGTGCATAGACACATTTTTAATTTTGAAAACTGAATACAATGCTAGTATTGGAGAGTTGTGTTTCCTATGTTATGACTGTGGTAGAACTTGCTGTGTTTGTTCCAAATCCTATACTGGATGGGTACCTATACCTCCTCCACAGAACTTCTGTAAAAGTTCTCCAGCTAAAATAGGGGTGCATGCTGAAAAATGACCAGAAAATAGTGTTACACTAAGTTTAAAGAGGTTCCAGATCAGGTATGAGTGTTTTGAATGAAAACTTCCAAGTATCAGCCTTTCTAACTTAACTAGGCTTTTGGAGGTAAAAATTAGTGATTCCTGCTTTCAGTAGCTGTATACAAATTTTGCAAAGTAAGTTTGTAGACCATTCTTGTAAATGATTCATAAGGGAAAAGTCGGTAAGATCATGTTTTGCCTAGTTATATTCAGTGATGCAACAGCAAATCCTTTCTGAACCCAAAGTAGGTATGACTGAACAAATGGAATTGGAAATTGCATGTAATTTTTTTGTGTTGTTAAACAAGTACACTTTAAATGTACTTGCCTTGTAAATGCAACTGTCTTGGATATGGTGATAAAATTATATATTTCGTCAATATTTTGCTACTGCTGTCACTACAAGGTAATGCTTTGTTCTCCCTCTTCCTCTGCTATTCGTTTTGATCTTGAAATACAAGATGGCTTGCAGCTGAACAACCACAACAACCACAACTCAGTGAAGCTGTAGTCACTGCATCCCCACTGTATTCAGATTCAATGAAACCTCTGAAAAAGCTGCTGCTTCACATATTGTAACGGGTAATACAGAACAGAGCAATTGTGTTACTGGGAGATGGCAGGAAGAACAAGCTATTCCTTCTCAAAGAGAAGTACACGCTCACTTCAAGGTTAGGTGTGGAACATTCTGAAAAGCACATTGTGGCCCCGGTTAGAATAACTGTACTAGGAGTGGCTATGAGAGGCTGGAGTTCATGAACTTAAATGCTTCCAGCTCAGTCAGTGTAAGAAGCCTGGAATGTGGTGATATCATGGGCAGTTTTGCCAAGTGACTTACAGAAGTAACTTTTTGTTGTTTGATGAATATTGTTTTCAGAAATCCTTTCATACTTTGTGACATTGCCTTTAGATGTACTCAGCACAGAGAGCTCTCAAGATTTCATTTGTAGAACCTGCAAATGCTGCCACCCCGGTACTCTTTCCTAAGGTCTAAGCTGGTATGCTTGATTTGCTGTGGTCCATTGCCTGTGACTTTCAGTCTGAATTTTGTGAAAGATCTGGAAACAGAGAAGGAAAAACAAACCTGACAACTGCCAGTAGAATCATAATTGAAGAGGAAAAACAAACCTGACAACTGCCAGTAGTATCATAATTGAAGTGATAATCTTCAAAACCACCTTCTTTTTTAAATACCACCTTTTAATGATCCCTAAAGACATACCTCTTGCCTATGGACCGTTTTGGTGCTAGGCAATCTGTGTTTCATGCTGGATTCCTTAGAGCTTATCTGCTTTTTTTTGGCAAGTGACTGTGTATTTCACAGTCACTAATCTTGTTAAACTTTGAAAAAGAATATTAGACTCTCATTTTAAATGTAGCACCATTTTTTTCCTGGTACATCTTTCTACTGCATTCCCCAAATATGTTTAAAAATCTACAGATTTTTTTTTTAATATATTTTCAGTCATGCTGATGCTTCACACTGATGCTCTTTTACAGGAGGCTAGCCAACAACTGTGATTTGGATCACGTTGTGAGGTAACTTGAAACCAGAAGTCTGTGTACTGCCAGCAATGCTTTAGTAGTACCATAAAGGTCAGTGTAGCTACCTCCCCAAGTGTCCTCATCTTCCTGAGTTGAATTTGCAGGCCCTAAAGAAGTTTATTCTGCCTGCACCACTGTCTCAACCCTAAGCAAATGCAAAGGGTGCTTGGGATGAGTAGTTAGCATGGAACAGACAAAACTAGGATAAAAGGTCAGTCGCCTGATACACTGGGGCTAGGCTCCTGGTACCATTACTCATCTTGTCTCTCTGTACATCTCAGTCACGCTCCAATGACTCATATTAGCATACATAAACCATCTGAAGATATTGTTAATAGTTCTTCGTTCTTTTTACTTTAACCTGCATTTTCTTTAAGATGTGGTAGAAGAATACAACCTTTCCTGGTGCATACAATGTGTATTTCATTTTGAATGTGTATTTTTCAGGCTATAGACTGAGCTTGGTTTTCAAGAACCTAACTTTTCAGGGCACTTGCACGTAGAGAAAACATCCTGAAGTGCTCATCCCTAATCATGACAGGTGCTGTAAGATTTCTGAAAATCTGAGTTTTGGTTATAACTAGCATGAGTTCTTCTGAAAATCTGCCTTAAACCCAGTTGCTGCATAAGCAGGTAACCCAACAATTAACATCTTATTTTTATGATTAGAATTACATGGATGAATTTAGTGAAATGCAATACTGACCTGAACTTTCCCTCTGCACACGTACTAGACTTAGCCCAAAAAGTTCCTACTTCCCAGAAATAGGTACACCCACTGCACATCATAGAATAAGCCATAGACATCAAAATGCTTCTCCTGTGGCTGTGTTCATAGTGCGCTAGTCAGGTATGCCTAACACAAATGGGAGAAAAAAACAGTGGAGATCATAGAAATAAATGCAAGATTTCCAGCCTACCCCAGACACAGTGTCTTTCACTGTATGTGACAGATTATTGGTTGCAATGATATTTTAACTTTAGGGACTATTTTTACATGGTTAGAATCTTTCAAAGTAGGAAAAAAAAAAAACTTTTAAGCACAAATACTGCAGCCTGATAGAACCTGTGTGTTTCATTGTTGTTCACTACAAGAAACAGTAAAATGTTTTTGGGAAATAAGCTCCCACTTGCAAATAAAATACTCTAGTATTAATTTGTACATTAAGAAAGTTTTCTTTTTCATTTGCCACAGATGTTGTTAAATTTTAGCCAACTTGGAATTTTATGGACAGCAAAAAGCTTTCTTTTTTTCTTTTTCTAGCATGGTACTAGTTAAATCAACCCTGGCAAAGATAAAGCAAAACATTGACGCACAAGCTTGGAATGAACGCATTCAGTCCCTTCTCATGCAAAACCCAGCAGAAACCCCAAAAGAGTTATTTTTAGCTTTTGTTTTCTCCCAGGATAGATAAATGGAATCAGCTGTGACAGAGACATGATTCACCAGCATGAAAAAGAGACTGATAAAATCCAGAACAAACAAACAAAAGCAGAAAAGGGTTTCGGGGAAAAGGGAGAAGTGGGTTTATTTTTAGTTTGAGTCCATAGGTTTTGCAGAGGTAGGATTCTTCCTTCTCCCACCTCTGTCCTGGAAGTTGAACAACTTTTAGACTAATAAGCAATAGGCAGGAGCAAGCTCTGTTTATGCTAGTAGAAGTCTGAAATGTACCAGAACCCTTACTATTTCTTTTTCTAGCCCTTGCAAATATAAATTAAGGCACAGCAGGTTTTCAAAGGTATCTGTCAATGATTTAATATTTTCTAATGTGACTGCAGAAAATTGTTTCCTGCTTTGCATCAGCAATCAAAATGTTACAGTTCGGGTATCTTTCCAGTAACAGAAACTTGTGTTTCATATAAGGCAGAAAGGACATCGGGCTGGTGACCAGTAGTTACATAATTCATTTTTTTCTGTATCTTAAAGATATGCAGCTCTGATACATTTCAAGTTTAGTACAGATGGTTGGTATTAAAACCAGAGATATTGCATGAGTCTTGAACCAGAAGCTATTAGAAAACAATGTGCAGTGTTAACTTCTCTTTAAAGTACAAATCCCCCCAGCTCCCATATTTCACCAGACATTCAACCACCATCACTACTGATTTCTGTTTACTGTAGTTCAGTGTGTCTATGTGTAAGCTCAAATTGTTGCTTTGTTTTGAAGTTCAAGTGTGTGTGCATATTTCTTATTTATTCATGTTTTTTCTGTGGGTAGGATTTTTCTTGTGTTAGGGTATGATGAATTTCAAGTGAACTCAGGCACATTAAGGTGTTTGCATGCGACTTTGCAGAATATATTGGTTTCTGAAGATTTGTAAAGCTTTCATGGCAAAACTGTGTTTAAGTTAATTCTGAATCTGCTGCCTTTGTGTGAAAGCATAGTGTTCCCAGACAAGTTTCCCATGTCAGGTTTTGCATAAGTTGTCCATTTTGCAGTTTTGTGTGGCTGTGAGACAAATGCCTTTTCCTTTTTCCTCTCTATTTTCCCCCCTCTCTGCTTTCCCCCATTTTCCTCTTTTTTTCTTACCTGAAAGTAGCAATATGGAATTGGTGCTGGTGTGTGGTTTGATAAAGCCTAGCCCTTTGTGGACAGGAGTCTCACAGGAAAGCCATTTTGAGTACTTCTCTGAGGGAGAGGCTACAATGCTTTATGAGCTGGGGGAACAGGAGAGATTTCTGCACACAATGCAAAGAGGTACTGAGTTTGTGCGGAGAAGGCAATTTGACTCCGAAGACCCACAATGGTAACAAATAATTCTAGGCATGACTTCCTTGCATTTTCTCCAGAAAGAGTAGAGTGAAATTCCCAGCAGAAATAGTCAGTAGCTGGCTACCGGTCTATTAAAAAAGCAGGGAGCCAAACAATAAGTGAAGTAAATTATTATTTAGTGTATCTGTATTTAGTGATTGTAGAAACTATAGGCATTTGAAGGCTTTGGAATAAGGAGTGTTCATATAAAAGGAGAATCTTCCTCCCTAAAGACTATATTGTTAGAATTTGAACATTTTTTCCTGATAGACTTTATGTAGTGATGGTGGGCCTTGTTATGTACTGTAAAACTGCCAGTGCTGTTGTGCTTCTTAGACATTAGGCACTGGTTTAATGAAAACTTACCTGTATGCATGTTTTAGGAGTCTGTGGGTGGTAAGTGCAGCATCTGCAGATTTATGTTGCTTGATCCTTGTAATAAATGAACAGCTTGTTTTCTCTTGAGTAGGTGATGCTCAAGTTAGCTGTAACTTTATAAACAAAAAAGAGAACAAAATGTGGAGTTTCTTGTGGGAATTGGAATGCTACAGGAGTGTTGTGTGTAGAATCTCTACTTCTGGTTTCTTGCTAGTGGCAAATAAGTACAGGGAAGTTTCTTTTATGCATTCATTTTACCTCTTCAAATTATCTGGTTGTGAGGGTTTTCTCTTTCAAGCTCATGTGAATTTTGGAAAAAAAAAATACTAGTTCAGAAACTTGAGAATTTTCGCAGCGAAGCTCTATGTTTCGTGAGTGTGTACGTAGGGAAAAGAGACGTAACCACCATGGTGTGTCTGTCTTAGCCAGGGTGCAAGCATAGTCTTCCTTATGTCATAAAACTGGTTGTACTAAATATGAGTAATCTACTGATCTTTTATCCTCTCTCAATATTGGTAGGGTTTACACACCATGGAGTAGGAAAAATGGAATAAATCTTTTTTAGAGATTGATGAAAGAAAGTTCAGAGCTCAATTAATGCAGTAAATTGACTGTCATTATGATTTCAAACGTATTAGTTGTTCTTATATTTGAGTCTTGATTTCTTATAAACTGTTTTGTCTTTTCCTTATTCATGGCTTCATGCCTTAAAAGTGATTTGATGGGTCTTTCTTTGGCTAGTTGGAGCTGTAGAGTGTTAACAACTGATACTTGACAGACCTGAGTTCATGCTTACTGCTGTGGCTGGAGCATATTGTCTTCTTGGGAGCATTCCTATGGGAGGACAATTTTATACTGAGGCCATTTTTTCTCTCTCTCCCTCCATGCAAATACCTGTTAAAGATCCCTTGGAATTTTTTTGCTTTCTCAAGCACGAACTTGGTAGTCTGGTCTATAAAGGGTTTAAAAAATGTGTCCTGTGTATCACCAATGGGATCATATGAATAGATTATTCAGAGCATTTCTTTTTATTTATGTAGCATTTTTAGTAAGCACACAGTAGCATGTTTAAGAACTCTATTAAAAATATACTGTGAAAGGTGTTCTGCGATACTCAGATGCCATTCTGTCACAGTCAGCCTATGTAATAATGTTCATATCAGCTTTGTTAGGTAAAGAAAATTTCTATTGAAGACTTGTAACAAATCCTATTCTAGCCTTTGCTGAGAAGAGTATAGTACAGTACAATGTGTACTCCGCAAGAAGGCTACGTCAGAAGATTTTGAGATTTTCTATGATCCATGTGTGACTAAATCTTTGGTCTGTATCCGCTATCTTTTCCTCTTACATTGATACTTATTCATTTCTGGCATAGAATGACAGTGTCTTTCCTTACATGAAATTCTGACACTTTCAGGTTTGGTTTTGTGAATTCTAGAAAGTTTTTCTCCTCCCTCCTATTCTTCTCCTCTCTGCAAATAAAATTGTTTTTCAGAATTTAATGCTTATAGGGCAAATCTTTATATTTCATCACAAAATTGTGCTTTTAGCAAACTTATGCAACTTTATAGGGTTTTTTATATCTACATTCCCCTGCTTTTTCTCCCCATTGCTTGTAACTTGATTGTTGCAGTTTATTTAAAATTTGTTCCTGAAATGTCTTTTTACCAGCAGATGGCTATACCCCCTGGCCAAGAGCCCATTTTAAAAAAATAGCTGTTTCATTTATAAATATGCATATTCTGACTTAAAGTCAAAGCAGTAAAAAAGCACACTGAAATCTGTCGTACAATCCACTTGGCTTCCATGCTGTCCATGAAATCCTTTTTCAATAAGATGAGCACGTAAAAGTTCTACTCTCACTGTTATTGTAATTTAAAAACATAAAAAAGTCCTACTACAGATTGTCACAGTTCTTGCAAGATAACAAATACCATATGATTTTCCATTCTGCTCAGCTGAATAAAATGGATCAAGTTTAAGGCAGAACTTTAAGGCATGAAGTAGATCACAACTTGTTATATAATGATCCTAGTAAATAAGTGTTGAGATTATCCTTTTTTTTAAAACCATAAATGACAATCACTTGAAAGGCCCATGATAATATTTGTGTAAAAATCTATGAAGAGAGTAACACTCAAAGGGTTTTATTTCTCCAGTGATCATACCAACTGAAACCCTTTGTTGGTAAAAATCTTTCTATCCTGTAGATCACAACATCTGCTACCACAAATCAGAGAGACTTTTCTGAAATAAGAAGAGAAGACAAAATAAACACAGGAAATTGCTGTTTTTTCAAGAAACCTTTAAAAAGAAGCTGCATTATGTCACTTCAGAAACTGCGAGTAAAATTAGCAGACTGAATATGTTTGTTTTGGTGACTTTTCACTTCCTTCATTAATTAGAACAGTTATTACTCAATAAACCAACTCATTTTGTGGGATGTGATTCTGTACAAACTGATAAAGAGCTTCTAGCAGAAAAAAAAGAATGAGTGGAGGAAGGGAAGATTTTTATCCTAGAGTTTACATTTTCTGTATTTTTCTTGATCACTGTAGTGAAGTGACAGTGGCAGAGAAGTATGCAAGAAAAACAAGACCCCAGTTTTGATTTTTTATTTCTAAAGGCTGTATAGATCAGAATGTATGCCTTTGGAGTGAATGATGTAGTAAGTCTTCTGTACCTGATAGGTTCACCTGCACACACTTATAAAATCTGTATACTGATTCTTTGCAATAGATCACTCAAATACTCTATATAGACCATTGCATTTCGTCTTTAGGAAATGTCTTCACTGGTAAGCTAACTTGTGTTTTCACCTTGAGTTTATCCTTAATGTGCCCTACTCTGTGTAGGTAGTAGGTAATAAGTCTCTTCACCCATCTAAATTTCAATTTTTTTTTCTACTTTCTTCTCTATTATGCTATTTTGGATACAGATATTGCATTTAAAATTCAACAAACAATAAAAGCAATATAGGATATGGTGTTGAGTATTATCTTTTTATAGACCTGTTGCCGCTAGCAAATACTGCCGTAAAACTGACTTGGAGCAGTAAAAAGTTCCCATGGCCAAACACAAGCCTGTTTTACTGCCTTGATTCCTAAAGAGGAGTAGGGAAAAATCATGCTAATTTTCAATTTAAGAAGAATTTCTTCTTCTGGTTAAAGCACAAAAAAGGCTGCTCAGTTCCTGGGTTCTGTTCCTGACTTTGACACTGATTTATTGCTTAGCCTGAGCTTTCTGTTTACTCAAAGGTGAGGGCAGCATGAAAAAAGTCTATAATGGAAATAACATCAACTGTCTCTTCTGTGAAGTGTTTTGAGTCTATTGGTGAAAAAACCAGAAAAGTTGCACAAAAACCCTAGTTTTTATTTTAGTTCACCTTGCCCAGCTAGAATAATAATATTGTAACCAACTACAAAGAGTGTTCAGGACGACCCTGACACAAAGTTTACAAGCACTGTTCTTGTGAAATTGAAATGAAGAAACTCATTTTTTATGGTTTGGTGGTGGTTGGTTTTTTTTTTTTTTGCCATCAGGAGACCTCAAAACACTTTACAGAAGAGACTGCTGATGTTATTTCCATTTTGCAGGTGGAATCTGGTGCGCAAAGAGGAGATTAGTCCTGTATAATTCACCTGGTAGAAGGACTGGAAAGGGAATGCCGTCCTTCTGGCCTTCCCAGCTCACAGAGGCTGTGATACAGGGCCATATTCACTCACTATGCACGGTTTCCCTTGTGTTCATTCTTTCTATTTTTCTCCCCCCTTTTCTCCCTGCTCTGAGGAGACAGCCATTCAGCAGTGGAAAAAAATTGTAAGGGAGTTTCCTTCTTTTCTAATTTTCAAAAGTAGACCTGTATCTTTTCCTTTGGCTTGTAAATCGATCTAAAACTGCGGGCAATAAAAGTAACTAGACCCATACAGTGTCATAGAATCTCAGAATGGTTTGGGTTGGAAGGGACATATAAAGGTCATCTAGTCCAACCCCCCTGCTGTGGGCAGGGACGTCTTCAACTAGATCAGGTTGCTCAGAGCCCCACCCAACCTGACCTTGAATGTTTCCAGGGATGGGGCATCTACCACCTCTCTGGGCAACCTGTGCCAGTGTCTCACCACCCTCATTGTAAAAAATGTCCTCCTTGTATCTAGTCTGAATCTACCCTCTTTTAGTTTAAAACCATTCCCCCTTGACCTGTCGCAACAGGGCCTACTAAAAAGTCTGTCCCCATCATCTACATATTATCTTGGTCCCCATTTGTCCTACGTAGTCCAAGTAACATTCTTATCAGATAAGGTCATACCAGCTCATGAAGAGCAATTATTTTCTTTTCACATGGCCCTTCAGACTCCTTAAGTAGTCCTGCGGGAAATTCAAAATTCATTTATAAAAACAATGGACCAGATTCCCTGAAGATGCTTGTGAAATAGAATGCTTGCCTTCGATGTCCACACCATTTACTTTTTTTCCCTTTCGTTTTCTTTGATGAAATCTGCTAATACTCTTATAAATGTAAGCAACACCAAACAGTACTTCCAAATTCTTCACAAAGAATACTGCTGTGGTGTTATGGGGTCATGGTACTGGCCCTCTGCCAAAAATCTGGCCCTGTTGCACACAGTTCAGCTGCACTGTAGCCCTACCTGTTTTTCCTGTTACCTAGCCTCTCCATGTTAGCAGCAGGGAGGAGGAGTGCAGCTGCAGATGCAAGGCCAGCAAGAATCTGTCACATCTGGGAAGGGGTATCCACCAGGGTAGGATAGGGAAGAGGAAGTGGTACCAAACCGAGTACCTTTTTGCACTACAGCAATCTCCAAACAGTAAAGCATTCTGAGACCTGTTCTGGTTCCTTAGCAATAGAAAGTGTGCTGACAAGTGGGATTAACTGGAAGGTTTGCCCCATCTTCAACTTTTTGAAAGTCCTATGTGCTCCTTCTCCAAAAGTGCAAGAAGTTCTATGGTACTTGGTGATATTATAGTGCTTTTTTTAGTTGGAACTGTGAAAAATTTCGTATTTTTCAGCATAAGCTTCTCTAGAAATTTACAATCAGAATTCATGATAAGTAGCATTATCCACTCAAACCACCAGTGTTGATGAATGCACAATGCTGCCAGCTTTCCAACACCCAGTGCTGTGTACATATGGTGGAAGAACAGGCACCAATAGTATCAGTAATATGTCCTGGATCTACAGTCATGGAACAGGAGAGAAGTCTTTGTACAGTCTCTTAAGAAGTGATCTTTGAGATGGAGCTCTGATAAATATGCACCCTGGTTGCAGTGCAACACCACAATGTCATGTTTAAATTGTGACCCAGGTAGCTTGATGCAGGTGCTTGTGCTGTGGATGTGCATTATATTGATTTTTGTGGAAGGGAGCCATGAGGAATCTTATTTATAATACATGAGACGCACTCAGCCTGAACACAGGCCAGAGTGTTTAATCTGTAATTATTGCAGAGGAGTTGCTTGCTGTTGTGTATTCGGTGGTCCAAAAATCTGTCCCAGACTCTCAACTGGTGTAAATTAATACGGCTCTATTAAGTTCGAGAGTGGTGCATTAATTTACACCAGCTGGGCCAGCGTGTGAACGAGCGACAGCTTACATCCATAGCACTCTGTTAGCAGTAGCAATGGTTGCTGCTGCTTTGTACCTCAGCCTTTGCAATCAAGTTACTTCTGCTTTCTTTCTCCTTGCTTTGCTCAAGGGAGCAATATTTTAGATGTGTATGTCCTTAATGCAATTAATATGAGGATGATAAATATACAAGAAAATCTCTATGGTAAAAAAACTAATTGAATTTGATCAGAGAATAGCCGAGTTTCTTTTCACTTCTAGAGAGATAGTCTCTGGTGTAAAATTTGGAAAGGAAATTAACCTTCTTATATGTTTTCCATTTCCTTCTAAGTTTGAGAGTATAATTGCTAGTACAACTATAATGTCTTAATTATTTTTAAGTTTTCAGAATAATGCTTGACATGAGTACAGGTAATTTTGGAAACATTGTGATTTTACATTTTTACAGAAATGGAAAATATTCTGGGAATATATTACAGTTGGCCTACCAGAATAATTTATACAAGGTTGTATAATTTTTTGTAAGGGTGAATAGTGAGACAGGGAGGCTGGTATCGTAATCTTTATATAGTAAGTCAACTTAAAAAAAAAAAAAAAAAAAAACGCAGCCGTTTGAGCAAAGACCACCATGCTGAACAACAAATATCCACACTGGCTGTTCTTTGAAGTCAGACACTTAATGCCTTTTGTGTCAACAGAAATTAAAGGGAAAACTGAAGAACTGAACTGAAAGGTTAAGTTGTACATTGGTTGTGGCATAGTCCAGTATACATTGCAAATGTAGAAAAAATGCAGAAAAGTTTTCAAGCTTTTTTCCTTAATGAAATGCTTTTGCCAAGTGGCTGCATGAGCAGAGATTCTTAGCAAGAGCAGGCTACAACTTAATGCTTCCTTTTTCATTTCGGATTTAATGTCGGAGAAACTGATACCCAGTGCTAAAGGGTAAGGAACCATTCACAGGCTAACGTATAACTGTGAGTAAGGGAGGCACAGATTTTCTTAAATCTGTTAAGTGAACAGTAGTGGAAGACAGTGGTAGAGATGTGCTGTCCTGAAACGAAGCCATTGTTGTTCTTCTGCACCTTAGAGTCATCAGTACTGTTTGCATTCAAAATCCATGCTGATGCAGCCGTTATTCGCCCATATTCTTTGCTTAAAATGCAAGCTTTGTTTTCTTGACAAGAGTAACACAGGATGTTAGTGGTGCTATCAGATGCCGTATAACAAATAACAGAACTCTAAATAGGAAAAGAAAACCAGAAAATTGGATAGTTGAGATTTTAAATTTGCTATCTTTCAGTCTGTCTAGACGTCCTCTAGATAGAATTTTGAAAGCATATATATTGCAGAGAGGGAGGGGGGAAGTACCATAGTTTTGCCTGTAAATTAAACCAAGTTGATGAAATTATGAAACTAGTTAAAAATGCAGGATTTTTATGATTTACAATGGATATAAAAAGACATAGCATTTCACGTTCTTAATGGTTTTTTTTAAACAATTACTGTCTGTCCACTCAGAGAAATTATGTTTTCATATGCTTCATTCCTGCATAAAACAGAGCTGGAAATAAAAATTGGTTTCTTTCAGAAATGTATTTATATGGTTAATTTAACTGCCTATTTTGTTGGCAATGAAATTTTGTGCTTTAAACATTCAGTTGTTAAAAAAAGAAACATAACATGCAGCCAGTATAAGGTGTGTAGTTAAAGCTTGCTTTAGTTTTTCCTAAGCTATCATAAACAATCATTAATGAAGAGAAATAGAGTATACTTGGTAACTGAATAAGGTTTTGTAAATGCACATAGTTATTGACGCACACATGCGTGAGTGCAAGCATTTAAAATTTGATAGTGTTTAAAAACTTAACCAAGCTGTCTCTTGCTTTTGAAAAGAACCTAAACAATACATTTGTGCCAGAATTAAGGTATCGGTTTCAATATTTGTGTTGAATCAGATCCATTTGTTAAATGTCAGCTCAGCAGTTATTGACAAGAGAATCATCACAGGACCCACTTTCCTGGACACAAAGCGTCAGCCTGAAAGTATTAACATCTGGCAGTGACCTGCACTTTGTAAACCATATTTTTGAAATCAGCTTAACATATTTTGTCTAAACAAACCAAGAAATTAACATGCAGAGGAAAGAAAAACATTCCAGCTGTAGATAAAAATAATTGCTGAACTACTATCAGGAGACACCGAGTAATTGCAGAAGTGTGATTGAGTGGAGGCAGCAAGTATTTTGTATTTCAACTGTAAAACAGGACATCAGAAAAGAAAACAGAAGGTCTTTAATATGGTACTATCATTAAAAAAAGGTTCGGTTAAGCAAGTATATTGTACACAGAGAAGTGCTATGTTTGTTAAAATGTGTATGGAAGGAACTGAGTATAATTAGACTTATAATAGGAGTTTTTGGCTCTGGTTCTGCTCTGTTTCAAAGCCTCAACTGTTCTTGAATCCTTAATAAGTTAAGGAATGAGTACAGCAGAGGAGAGAGCAGGCAGAATCTGTTGTAGCAGCTTGCCCACACGAGTTTGCCAAAATCTAAATAGCCCTTTAAAAAAGGCTTATTTTTTTCTGATGACATCATTCCTGCCACTGTCAACGTGTGACAAGTCTTGGCTTGCCTGAAGAAGAAGAAAAACCCTTTCTAAAATTGACACTGCACAGATTTAAAACACATACAAGGACTACTATAAATGTAAGATATTAATACCCTCTTTCCATGCTATGAGTTTTCATTCAAGGACAGTTTTTTCTCAAGCATTTTGACTTTGTAAATATTTGAACAATGCATTTTAAACATCCAGTTTGTTCTTTGTGATTTTGTTATGGCTGCCTTAGCTTAGACATTGGACTGTTTTGATACGAGTGGCCACAACCTGCACTTTTCCCATTGTAGTTAATTTTGAGATAACTGAAAATGTCTGTATACAGACAGGAAAGCCACAGGTGTTTCTGGAGGTGATCTTAATGCATGCTTTCCACAGTATCATACTAATCTTATCTCTTTTTTTCTTCTGATCTCTTATTTCTTCTGATCTGAAGATTTATGGAGAAGATGCTTTATGGGTGTATTTTTGAACATGCATATTAATTGCCATTTTAAGCATCATCACCAGCTGTGAATTGTACAATGAATAATTAATGTTGAATGGCGACCTTGAACCTCATAAAGCTGATTAGTAAGACAATGCATCTGGGAGAACAACTTTAAGACTGTGCTTGTAAAAGAATATCAAAACAGCTTAACACAGGAGGGAAAAGCCCCCTGGAGCCCTTTTAAAACCAATTGCCTACAAACACTTCTAAAAAGAACAACTCCGCAGTGGAAAAAAAGCTTATATAAAAATCCTATGAAGTTCAGAAAATAAAACAGCCTTTATACTTAATTGTAACAGAGATATTTGCAGTTAAACACTGCATAACATTATATAGAGGGTATGGTCACCCAGAATAGAGCATATTTTTCTTCTTTCTAGTTCAGATTGTTACGGCACAGTTGTTTTCTAGTTCACTGGATTCTAAACTCATTCATAAACAGGGACAGTGCACGGCTTCACTGATACTTCAAAGCAGAAAATATTTGCCCTGGTTCCTTGTTGCAGAGGCTGTTGACAAACTGCTTATAAACCCAGGCAAAACTCTGTGTTATTATTGCACACTGGCAAAGCTAAGTATGATGGAAATTTCAGAAATAACTAATCTTTTTTTTTCTGAAAAAATTAATGTGTAATTTTGAGAAATTGATTTTTTTTGTTTAATTTTTGCCGATTCACTAAATGGCATTTGTTGCTGTTAGTTCTAGTGCTGTGGCTGGGAGAGAGGGGCGAGTCCTTCGCTCAAAGTTCAGAGTGTCTGAAAGGACTAGGTAGTTATAAAAGATTGGAGAAATGAAGCACTGTCTCCTTAAAAAGCAAGAGATATGTAGCTCAAAGTCTGAGATGCAAAGATATTAAGGAGCTTGCCTAAGATTATGAAGGAGCTGTGTGACAACAGGTCTGAATTTACCCAGAACTGAAGGATTTAAGCTTCTGAATTAGACCAGCTGGCACGGAATGGGCCTGTGTTACATGACAGAGGAGCGGGTATGTGCAACTCCTTTAGTTGACCAGGACACACATCTGTCCATGTGTGACAAAGCTGGACCAGTCTCAGACAAAGTGTTTTAATCACAAGATCAGTCCTTCATCTGAGTATCTGTACTGAGTGAGTGAATGGAGGGAGAATATTGGTTTTATGGTTGAATTTAATCCGTAATGGTATTTATGAAAACATGGCATGGTTCAGTTGTGACTTACAGCAGCTTTAAATCAAGCAAATCTACTCTTCATTTGGCTTTTCTAAACCATGTTATAAGCACTAAAATATAGACTGCATAAGTCATACATTAACTTCTTTTTTCTTTGCAGATTTTTAAATCTGTTAATATTTAAAAGAATTAAGGAGCATCTTTTTGTTAAATGGTTTGATTTAGTTCAAGAACTAAATTCCAGTTTTTATTTGATGATTTTTTTATGTAGACATTTTAAAAGATTGTAAACAAATTTAAATGAAGAAAAAAGTCAACATATAAAGAAAATATTCTGATTTTTTTCTAGTTATGGTTCACAACACTTTTGGAGATTTTATTCCAGTTCTGGATGATTTCAAAACAAAAATCTTGAAAAATTTCACAGTTTGGAAAAACATCTGCTTCTCAACCTTAGCCTTTGAGTAATCTGGACTGCTTTCTTAGAAAACTACAAAAAAACCCCTACACCTTCAGTGCAACCAAAAGTATGTCCAAATTTGGCCTGGATTTGGCAAGTAGTTTGTCAGTGATGAGGATTCATTCCATGGCATAATTTAAAATTTGTAGTATTTATTTCTTCATTTTAAAAATCACTACAAAAATAGTTAATCTGAAAATGATGACAAATTTAGATTGGGATCAATCTAATTAAAATTATTTTTATACTATAGTGTATAACACAGTATAGTGTTGAATCACTTTCAGCTGGACTTCCTTATTTTTACTGAATTGGTCTCATTATGGAGGTAAAAGCGGGTCACGTTCACTAAAACCATATGATTTCTGCACTGCAGATCTAACAAGTTTTAAAAATCTTTCTACGATTTTAAAAGATGCTGGGTAATTTTGCCAGTGTAGAGAAACTTTCAGTGGTTCAATTTAATACACTCACTAATCATATACAGCTATACTTTATGAAATAACAATTTGCTGAAGTTACCATGAGTTATCCGCAAATGGATTGGATGTTTTTCATGTGAGCTTATTTTCTATAAATAGATTAAGATAAAATACTTTTAGTACTAATTTAAATACAAAGCACAAATAATTATGAATCTGTCATCAAATCTAAACTGAATTTTTAAAGGTATTTAACTTTTGGACTGTTTTAGTTTTATACTTATAGGGCAAAGCCATTCAAAATCATTTTAACCAGACTCTGAAACGCATGAAGATTTAGCTTACCATATATTTGAATGTAAAGTACATTAAATTACATTAAAGCTATTTATTTTAATTATGCATAGAAGAATCTATAGAAGGATTCACAAGGAATTGTGTCCTCTTAAATAAATGATTTGTTTATCTTTGTAGTGTGGAACTAGAGATGACCCTCAGATTTGTTGCAAGTTGTGCTGGTACTTTTGTGCCTCACATCTCTGGACAAAACCTGAGCAGTTTTCTAGGACTTAATCCTGTTGGCTTTCTGTGACACAATACAGGGAGTACAGGATATTGAAGACTTGCACCTGTACGTTTGGCACATGCCAACCCCCCAAAATCTTAACATATTGTATTCTGAATATGGGAGAAATAAGCTGGTAAAAGGTAGGATGAAATCCCTATGTGCTGCTCCAATTTTGTTTTGAAGGCTTGAGTGAGGCTTAAGGAGATTGGTGGCCCTCTTACCCCACATGGGTAAGTTTCATTCTGCTTGAATGTTAGCTAGCTTAACTGCACACCTCTTTTTATTGTGTTGTTTTTTGGTTTGTTTTTTTTTTTCCCCCTCAAATACTGTACTGTCAGCCAAGAATAACTTGAGGCTGAATTCAGGACTGCTTTTTAATGCTTTCAAAACATCACAGGAATGTATCTGATGCTTTTTCATACTAGATTAAATTTTTTTTTTTTAAGGCACTTAGTAAAACCAACAACTCCCTGAAAGCAGCAGCGTGCTCGTGCTGGAGCTGCACAGAACAAAGGTTCTGAACCCAAAAACGAAATGCTGGGTTACAGGAGAGGCTGCCTGGCAACTCTCCAGCTTCAGGCCTGCCACCATCCAGAAAGTTCATTGTGTCAATGTAGGCAAGTTTTGTTCCACTTGTATTGCTAAAAATTTTATAAATATTGGAGCACATTGGCTTTTCCTGCCCTGAGTTTTCTCTGTATTTATCAGAGCTCATCATCTCCATTTTCTTATTATTTGACTCCTTTTCTGACATGTGGACTTTTTATGAATGACTACATCTTCTTTGCGTGTGTGAGAACGGGTAACAGTCGTCTTCTGTAACTTAATGGGTGAAAATGTATGTATATTTACGTACATTTTTACTATTGCTTTTTCTTATGCATTAAGCAATATTTTATGAGCAGGTTTCAGGTGGAGTGAGAGAGAAAAGGGATAGCTACTAGGCTAATATCTGAATTCCATCCTGGCTCTTAGGCTTACACTGTTCCCACAGAAGGCCGTAGCATGGGCTGAGAGAGAAGAGTCCTGTTTGGGCACTCATTGGGTTACACTGACATTAAAGGATATTAATGGCCTTACAGATCTCATGATTAATATCTATTATCATGAAGCAGCAGACACAGAGGATTCCCCACATAAACTTTATGAAACTCAGTACCTCTGAGTAAGTTTATTAGGGGTGAATACGGGGAAGCTTTTACATTCAGATAGGTCTATGCATGATTTCAAATTCTCCTTTGTGTGGTGCAATTTGATCATTGTGCTGTGCCACCAACTGTTTGTCCAGCTGGTAAAAGACATTGTCCTGAAGGCTTTCAGTATCTTGGGTATCTACTGGCTGGAGTTGAAGTGTAGGAGACATGTATTACACTTTGCAGCCTTTTCTGAGCCCTCTGCATTGCCTCCTCTCATACCACTTCCTCTTTCTTTGGGGCCAAACGCTGCGTGAAGAGCTTTATCTGCGACTGTGAGTAGCCACACTCTAAAATGTCAAAAACCATTTTGAAATCTGATTGTGTATTTGCCGAGGGATGTCTGTGCATGTTCTTTGCCACGTACCTTAGCGCAGCCAAACACCAAAGTGTACTTGGAAAGTGGGAAGGCATGAAAGCTTGCCTCCTCTCATCCAGCCCAGCAAGGTATTGCTCAAAACTTCATCAGTTCTTTTATTCTTCAGTCCCTCAGCTTGAACCAGAAGTCACCCTGGTTAGGTGTAAACCTAAGGTGTATGGCTAGTGTAAACAGATAGCTGTGCTCCTGGAAAAAAGCTGTAGGAAATCTGACTGTAAAATTACTGAGCAAGGGACTAACCTAGGTATGTCAGACTTCATGAAATTTTAGAACCTGTATTGTTTGACAGTGTGATACGAGCATGGCCCCTTATAATGGTTTTTTATTGTGATTTATCTGTTGAGAGCTGATATATAATCATGCTGCTTGTTTTACACAGATCATTAAGCAACTGTGAGATCGGCAGTCGCCTTCCACTGGAATAGTTTCCTATTTCAATTATCACAGCTGCATGTTTATTCTGAAATATTCAGATTCTGAAAATTAAGCTGGCAGCTTAGGTCTACCACTTGCCACCTTAGTGAAGTAGGAAATTCTGTGCTTTTGGACTGTATGTTATGACTTGTGTTTTATTTTTTACATTAATTGATTGCCATCACAACTCATGCGGATTATTTATGGTAGCTGGTTGTGTGACGTTACTATCAGTTTTTCTTTGCTGTCTTGGAAAAGTCACCAGAGTTTGGTTTGGGATGAGTCACATATGTGAGTCAACAGTATCTATTTGTATTCTTGCATTATTTCCGAAGAGAAAGACATGGAAATCAGTATTTGAAAGTTATTAGATAACAGCTGTACTATTTAATGTTAGAATGAATGCAATCTTTCATACCAGATTGTTTGATTTACTAAGATACAAGATAAAACCCACTTTAATTTCATAGAAAGAGAAATTTCTTGAAAAGAGTATGTATCATACATTTCAGTAGCTAAATCACAAAATTTATATAACACTCATAGATGAAGGATTATAAATTAGCCTTGTACAGTGATATTCTACAAAACTGGGAAGAACTGTGGAGTATAAAACAAGAGTAGAAAAAATTGTTTAAATTTAACGTGAAGTCATTACAAGACTTGTGCAACTTAAAAACTGAAATAAAAGATGGCATGCTGTTTTTTCTTCTGTCCCCAGAATATAATTTTCCTTATAAATTATATTACGACTTTAACAATGTTGAAAAAACCCACATTTATATTCGTTCTATCTGCAGGAAGATTTATTGCCTTTTTTATTCTCTTACCTTTTATGCGTTCAGCTTTCATCTCCAGTTAACTGTACTATGCTTTTAAATATAATGGAATTATATAATTTAGGTTTATTTTATGGACAAGTGTTTGCTTGCTTGTAGTTTTATAGAGTAATTAGAAAGCAGTTTCTCAAAAGACTTTATCATAGAGTTACAAGGAGGAGCTAGGGTACAGCGGTGATGATTTGCCCGGTAGGCGTATTATATACTGTTGAATGCGGAGATAAAAACACTCATCTTTGCTGAGAGGTAATGAAATGGACTTTCAGATGAATATTGTTCTGACAAGGCAAATATTCAGTGTATTTCTCTGCTGAAAGTCCCAATCTTTCCCCTCAGCAATGCAAAGTGCAGAGGTGACAGAGAAGTATCCAGGCAATGGGAGGTACTGAAACTACAGAACAGCTTTTGTACTCCAAATAAAAATAAAAGTGGGCTCTTTTCACAGTCCAGCCTGATGCATATGCTGGCAAAATAAATCAAGTACTGGCCAGCTACAGATAGCTGGAATACTTTCCAGAGAGCTCCATTTACCAGGAGTTCTGTAACTATCCAGACTATCAAAAGAGGGGTTTCCTATGAAACGGCATGTGACACAGGAAGCAAATTAACATGTGGTTTTATTAACAAAGATTATCTGATACTATATATTATCATGTTATTGTTATTCTAAAAATTACTACCCACTAAGTGAAAAATGTCAGAACAGATTGGCAAGGAATGTCTTGTGAGTATGAATGAATTTAGCATGTGCCAGCCACGGGTAGGTGGAATGTGCCACTTAACAAATTCTTCTATTTTTAGCACCCTAACCTTCTTCATATGCTTTCAATCAGGAGACGAGCCTTATGTATGTGAGGCGGCCAAAACAAGCTGCCAGTTGTGGCCTTTCCATTAGCTTTCCATGGTTTTAGCTTGCAGACCAAACGCCGAAAAATCCTGCAGCAGCTGGCTGTGGAGTGCTGGCCCGTTTGCTGTAGCCATGGTGTGGAATTTCTCTGTGTTGAGTATATTTAGACAGCAGCACACTTACAAATGTGTTGTAAAATTGGACGCCTGCCGGGGGAGGCTTGGGCCTCCTTGGTTTACTTACTAAGCCTATGTTTCAATGGAGAAGCAAATTTGATTTTTCTCCCCCCTCCCTCTCTTTTTCTTTCTCTTTTCCCTCCTCCCCCACCCCTCCTTTGCTAAAGAGGCATCAGTGACTGGTGAGAAGAACTGACCAACTTGACCTCCTCTCCCACTGGTGGTCATGAGAATAATAGCGGAGGAGGTCAAAGGTTAGCTTTTGAATACTCTTAGGAGCTAATTTATTACAAGGAGGGAGTTTCACATTGGCTGAATTATTTTCTTGAAGAGAAGACCACACTTGAGTTTGTTTATGCCTTGTGTTCATTGGGAGTTCTCTTTAGGAGCCTTTCTATGCACCTGTGTGGAGCACAATAACAGCTCTTTTCTGCAGAGCGGAGTAGCCGACAGCCGGAGAAAAAAATGGGCTAGCCTGGAGCAGAACCTGGAGGCTATTTGATTACAGAATGTAGTCCAGAGGGTTTTTTTCATTGTAACTCCTTTCCCCTCCCCCCCCCCTTCTGCCCTTATCCTGTTGCTGGATATTTTTTGGCTGGTGGAACATGGAGAAGCTGGGGTGGGGGAGGAGGGAAGGAAGGAGAGCACATTTGCACAAGCAACTTGCTGAGAAATAAAGGCACGGATCCTTCAGGAAATAAGGATCTGGCTTACTTAGAAGTCAGCGACAGTAAAAGCTGCTGTTCTCTCAGTTATTGCTTCCATTGCTTCCATTCCTTTGCTGTTGGGATGCAAGAAAATTATATATTTTGCTTGCATTTCTAGTTGCTTTAGCTGCCTAGAGCACTGTGATACCTTATGACTTACAAGTTTGGAAATTATTTGCCTAGATTTAAGTGTCCTGGCTACACTTAGTCTCTCTGCTGCTCCGCCGTAGCCCAGCAACCTACTCTCCCAGTCATTCCTTCTGGTTTTGTACAGTGTCTAGTGATATTTCAAACATCACTTACGGGCAGACAAGGCAGCTGTGGCTTGCATATTCTATTGAGACTCCCATTATCCAGAAAATCTTGACCTATTACAGTGATTTTTCTTTTTACAAAATAACCCCTAGCCTTTGTTTGCAGTTTAAAGAACGTCTGTTGTGTGTTAGGAGATGCTGTACATTAGGATTTCTGTGCACTGAAATCTGTAACTTTGCCTGAAAGTTCTACTGATTTAAGTTTGTCCAGATTGTTGGTGAAAAACTCTGAAAGCCAAATTTATGTAAACAAAGCGACTTTCTTTTGAATGCAGTGGGATTAGGAGGCTGAGCCTGTTCAGCACTGGAACCTGGGTTTGTTGGAGGAGTTTTACATATTCCACATTTCCAAGCACCACGACTAGGTAAGACTCAAGCTTTAAATGTGCTCATTAGCTTTGTCTGAGCAGGCAAGGAGGCTGAAGTCACTTTAGGGGGCTTGAGAAGGGATTATGTAGTTCCTGGAGGACCGCAGGCTTTCCAGGAGGAAAGCAGACTTTCTGCCCACAACATTTCTCCCTCCCTCTGCAGTTTGCATTTTGTCTTAAAGATTAAGACATTTGCCTCTTACAATTTTGGAGAGAGATTTACAGCCATTTAGCAGATATTGCTGGTAAACATTTATACCTGTTAGGTTATGTGATAAAAGGCTCATCTCCACACAGACAGACACAATGGCAGGCAGGGGCACCCCTATAACACAGACAGAAGAAGGATCCCCCTCCCAGGGCTGTCACAGGGGAGCGTGAGCCCCATGGTCCAGCATGACCCATCAAGGTGAGGCAATGGGAACATGTCTCCAGGTAACCTCACAGACTGAGGGGGTCACTGCCTGGGGGTATGGGACTCATTATGGGGTGCAGGGGAAGAGCATCATGGGATTGTACAAAATATACTATGGGAAATTTAGTGGAGGAAGCGAAGGTTGAGAAAGGGAGAGCTCAAGGTGGTTTGCGGAGGAAGAAGTGTGGAAAATAGAGGGAAAAGGAGAGAAAAGGGGCTGGTCACAGATAAACAATTGATTGTCAGTACTTGTCTAGCCATGTTCTCTGCCTGATCAGCACAGTCTGTCCTGTCTTCTTATTAAACTCCACTCTTTTTTGAGGGACTCTTTATTCTGTGTGCAAGTGTGCGTGTAGAGGTCAGCAACTGGAGTCAGACCACAAGTTGCAGGGGTGTACATCTGTGGAGCAACTGGTATGAGTGAGGGTTTGCAGGTCAGTGTGCGATTGCTAGCCAATATGAAGCCAGACTAGCTGGTGAGTAGGCTTGAGAAGCCAGGTAGAGGCCAGAGGGTCTGTGAGTTGGCAACTGTAGGTATCAAACCATTTATGAGGGAGACCGCAGGGCTTGAGGGTCAAGTGAGTGTATACATATGTGCCTGGAGATGAGAGGGTCCAAGGACTGATTACCGAGTAGACTGAGTGTCTAATATCAGTTACTAGAGGAATCTATAGTGTGTTTGTGCATCTGTTGGTGTGTGCAAGGGTGACCTCTGCCAGCAGCTGGAGTGGGCTGTGGGCCTCAAAGGCTTGTGTGTCCAGGCCAGCTACTGGAGAGATCCACATTGTATACATACATATATGTTTTCCTGTAATGGACCTTCATCCTGATCAGCTAGTGAGAGGAACAAGATAAGGCCACTCGTGCTGTTTGCATGAGTGCTGAGTGTTTCTGTCTGTGTTGATCTGTGTGGCTGGCCATGTGTATATGTATATATTTGTTGTATATATGTGTGTAGCCTGCCTACTGGGAATACACCCCTACCAGTTGAACCTGCTGGCATGGAGCTGCAGCAGTCTTGCCTGTCGTAGGCTTCTGGATTCAGCAACTGAGGAGTTTGTTTAATATCACCTGAAGGGGGAGTGAATTGCACTGCTGGGTGCCTGGCACTGACAATAGTAAAAAGTCTTATTTTAGGCAGAACGTTATCACAGTCTAAGCTGTGATGATAAAACTACCGACCATAGTGATGAAACTGAAGGGAAATACGTACGTTTTTCTGTAGATCTGGAGGGAAGAAAAAAAAAAAAGACATTTTTCCATGCTCTTTGAACATATGGAGTCAGTGATGAGTCCCGCAGACTTCAGAAGACAAGCATCATCCTGGCAAAGGGGTGGACCCAGTGGTGGTCTAGTAATAGGAGAAGTTAGATCTTCTCATTTCCGCCAGTGCATCTGACCAGCATCCTGAGCCAACTGCTTTTCATTCTAGGTACATTGCCCTGTGAAATTGGAAGACATCTGAGAAATGATGCTGTCTGTGCTTAATGAAAGGTTGTAACTGAGCGTGTGCTAACCATTGCCCTGGCAGTGCTCATTCCACGTTGTAACACTTAGGCTGCCCTTTGTTCTCCCTCTTTTGTCCTTCAAGTTGTAGGATCTGCAGGCCAGAAACTATCATCTCTTCCACTTGGACATCTCTTACATTAGTACAAATGATAGTATCTATCTGCCAGCTGAGGTTACCATTCTGTGAGACCAGTTGAGACTTTGTAGGGCACTACTGGAGTGTAAAAGGGAGAACTGGAACTGCATCGTTGTTGTGAGCAGCAGCCTGTTACTGACACCCAAGCCTGTATTAAAAGTGTGGCTCTGCTTTATTATATATTTTCTCTGCTGTTTCACAAGCTGTTAGTTTTGCTATGCAAAGTGCTGTCTTTTGTGTGATTACAGAACAATCATCGCTGGTTCGTTGGGGTTCGGAAACACATTGATAAACATAATCAATGTAAGCAAAGCTGAGCAAACCTATTCAAAGTGCGAACTGGTGTTAAGCAAACAGGTTCAACATAGTGCACATTACTGCTGTTGGGGAGCTGGGGCTTGGCGTAGTTTAAAGTTTTGACATCAGGATAACTTCTCTCTATTGGATTGGATGAAGTTTACTACATGCCAAACTTGCTTCCATTTTCTTCACAGAGGAAGGAATTTTTACACCAATCCAATTCAACAGCCGAAATGATACCATGTTAACAGATTATGTTGATAAATAAATTTTGGAGAGTGAAGCAGCACTTTCATTACTTACACTAAGTGGAGCCTGGCCTGTTTCAAAGTGTTCATGTGTAGGAGGTAAAATGATATCTAAAGTTTCAGCTGCTTCCTCAGAGAATTGTCAAACAAGGATCCTACAGTGTTCTCCAGTATTTCCTTTCTGATCAGCAAGGACATATGTACAAATGTACTCCCTGCATTTGATTTCCTTAGAGATACAAAGCACAGGCTCAGTAAACCCAAAAGTTTGAAATTAAATTGGTTGCAATTTATGTAAGTGTTCAATATATAAAAGCTCTAGTTCTATACAGAATTAAATCTGGTTTCTAATTTAATTAACTAACCAGCAAATAATTACATACATCATCTCACGTTAAGCATACTTAACATTTTTCTTGTTCATGTGTAACTGCAGTCTGCTTTATTCCCTCCTGGGAAGATTTTGTTTCTTTTTCTTCCCTTTCAAAATACAGACACTTCAACAACTTAGCTGAATTACGTGATAATGAATATCAAGTAAAGATGATAATCTGTGGTTTTTTTCTCTTATATTAGTGACATTGAGAGTCTGCATGGACTGCTCACATCACTTTTCTCTTCTCTTTCTATTTCCTTTGTATTCCACTCAAGGAAATCTTGACTTCTAGGAATGAACTTGCAGCTTATGATTGATAATAACTTTTTTAGTTCTTCAGTGTTACAATGTTTTGCTAAAACACTGTGAATCTGGTAAACAGAAAGATTCTTCATGTCTATTCTACTTTGAAAACTCACATTCTTCATTTTGATTTATAATCTCTTACCTATTTTTAGAATAAGCAATATGCCATACTGAAAATTGTGAGCAATGAAGGTCAAGATAGATTTTATGATGGCTAAAAGCTGTGTAAAACGAGTGAACACGGTCATTTTATAGTGGGTGATCTACCCTATATAACCAAAAAGCTTTAACTTGTGTAGTTATAACTGTAATCCAGAAGTTGATAATTAAATTATTCTTCCTGGAATTTTGTTCCTTCACAAATAAGCGATGTCACACTACCTTATTCTTAAACTAAGTGTTCATAATATTTGACAACCTAGGGAAAAGTAACTATTGCTGCATTTATCTATATTTGGGTTTTTTCTTAATTCTTGTGAAGACTGCTTTTTGTAGATTTATAAAGAAAAAGAAGCAGCTTATTGAGCAGGTTTTTAGTTATTTATTTACTACTTCTAAAGCTTTTAGAAGGGAGGACTCTACATAAGTAAACACTGTGTATACACACACACACAATCACCAATCCTGTAAAAAAAAAATTTTTCACCCTCTTCTAAGGGAAAAAGATGCATTTCTATAATAAAGAGTCAGTAAACTGGAAGAGATTCAAAATTTTATCTTCTCTACAGAGCTACTAATTGCTTAGCTGATGTGTCCCTAGATCATATGCTGAAAAATAGCATCGTTCTAGCAGCCCTCTTTGGTCTGGCAGGGATAGCTGAAATTAAGGCTTTGAGTGGGTGAAGGCTATTTGCGAGATCTCCTGCTGAGCTTGCTAAGACATATATTGTGGGCTAATTTCTGGAGTTTTGCCAGTTGCAAACAGGGGCCCCCAACAAGCCTATTAAGGTAGGAATGAGGTTGGAATGCCACACTTTGCTGCGCTCTGTTTTCCACTGTCCCTGCTCTGCTGACCACCAGAGTAAAAATAAATTAGGGGAATTTTTTTTCACTGTAATGTCTGCCATCCCTTATTACATGTTGTAATTTATAAATAGTTCATCTGATTAACTGTGATTTTTTTCTGTTTTTAATACTTACGAATAAGAAATATTTTCCTATTGACCTCCCTCCTTGTCTCTGCAAGTAGCAGGACAAGATGACATACGTCCACTTTATTTTGTTATGAAGCTGTAAATCTTTATTGGCCTTTTGTTGATGTAGTTTAGGAGGATAAGAACTAAAATGCAGTTTTTACATACCATTTTAATGTTTTTAAGAATGTTGTCATTGGAAAGTCCTGTCAGTCTAACTCATTTATGGTTCAGTAAAGTGTTGTATTTTGGTTCCCAGGCCTCAGCTACCCATTGTGAGACTGATTTTCATGTGCTACTGTATGGTGGAAAGTGTGCCTTATGGCAGAAACAGAGTTGTTGCCTTAAAATTGGGAAAGGCTACTGACTTGCCATAATACTTACTGACAGTAAGGTATTTTGGAGGTTGGATGTGGGTGTTCAATAAGGAGGTTGTCTGAAGAGAAATGTTCTTGGATTTATTAAAACAATAACTTTATAGGTCTGGAGCAGGCACCTTGAAATGTGGTATAAAGCACGAGATGCAGAAGTTTGGAAAGGGATATTTTCTTTTTTTTTTTTTTTTTTTTTTGGTACAGGTTGTTCATCTTGGAATCATTTAGCATTAAAGTACTCTACTGTATGTTGCACACAGATGTGGTTTAATGCACAAACTGAATAGCCTCTTGCTCTTTTCTTCAAGGTTTCAGAACTAGATTTTATAGTTTTTGGCAGTCTGTACCTAGAAGTTTCAAAATTGTTCTATAAGCAATATCTTGTGGTCATAAATTATCACAACCATTTTAGGTTTGTAAAAACCCTACATAAATCTCCATGTAAGCACAACAATAAAAAGTGCAAATGTGTTTAGTAATGTTTCTTGGGTCACCATTGCTCCGAGTTGTGTGTAACAGTACCCTAAAAACTACAACTGGAAACCTATCTTATTACCTGTTTGTTAACTCCCACCATAACATACTGCAGTAGTAAAATCACTAAGCTTTGCTGTTTATTGCCCTTTTGATATGTGGCAACATAAGCGGACCACAGGCACTCCAAGATAAAACAGGAGGAGGCTTTTTTCAATATTAATAGTGCCGATGTCAGATCTTTGCCTCCTTGGAGCCAACAAACCAAATTTGATTGTTGTGGGCTTTCTGGGAAGTTGACTTCATGCAACCTCTGGGTTCCTTATTTACTGGTAGAGAGAGCATTGCTCAACACATGGCTGGCATCACTCTCAGTCATTTTGGAAGAATATTATCTAAATGACTGAACTGTTATTGGAAACATCCCTGCAAGTTCAGCTGTACTATGTGCTTTATGAACTTATAGGAAAACATGGTTCTTGCTTCAAAGAGCTTATAATGAGGTTCAAAATGAGGCCCACCACATCAAAAGAGAGATATAGTATAGGAGGAAAGGAAGGCAGAAGGAACTGAGGTGCTTTTGTCCAGTGGGATATAGCAGAGTCATGCCTTTAGTTCCTAACTGGTTTAAGTAGCTCAGTTTAAGAGTTTTAATTGTGGTTGCTCCAGCCCGTCCCCCTTTCCATGTGTGTGCCCCAGTTCGCAACAGAACTTGATCTGAATCCAAAACCTGCTCTGCTTTCCTTAGCAGAACCGTGACCCAGATACGTTAGCAGCTGAACAGCTGCAGAGCACCAGACTCTGCTGGTGAAGGAAGGCTCTAAAGCAACCAATCTGGAAGTGCAAGCAGCTGGATAAGATTTCTGTTGTGCACCTGATCTACTGCTGCAATTACATTTCATATTGTAGCTGCAAATAAGTTAATAATAATAATAATAATAAATATCTCCCCACGTGCATTTTTTCACACAGTTCTCTAGTCACCTTTTAACTTTACATAAATGTTATATTGTGAGGAGTATGGCAAGGTTTACCAGAAGGATTCTCATTTTCCAAGTGTTTAGTGAAACAAAATGTAACGTTGTGTTCTTCAGTTAATGAAGGTGCCAGGATCTCCTTGCAATAAATGGACTACGATCTCCAGAGTAGGTAGGCCAGATGAATGACAGGATACGCTGCAGGAAAGAGTAAATCTTTAATGTATCTTGGCTTTTAAGATTGAGAAGAAATACAGAAAGCAGATTGACTCAAAGGGAAA
>NW_009225249.1:45380-87829 GCF_000690835.1 Fulmarus glacialis
GAACTTTGGATGACTGAAAAAGTCAGTAGGACTGTTGGTTAGAAAAATGTCTATGTGTGATTTTTTTTCTGAACAAGGAATATTATTCAATACGACTGTGGGAAAGTGAGTTCCTAGTTCCTCCACCATAGTCAGCAGGGCATGCAGCTGAACCTGGGTCTCCCTTTACATACTCAGTAAATGACGTAACAGGTAAGGTATTAGAGTGGACACGTTCTCATTTTTACCAGAGGTTTCTTCCTAAGGCTGAGAAAATTCCCATATCACAACTGCTGTGAACGTACCCTTTAGAGATTTTTGGTTTCAGCTCATGATGGTTTCTGACAAAACCACCACAAAATATATTTTCTGAAGCTATATTCCAGAGGTGATGGTTGTGGAGGATAGGTCAGTATATATATATTACGGATGGATCTCAGAAAGAATTGGTGCATCATCCTAAGCAGCTCAGAGTAACTTTCTTTTCCTCAATCTCTAGAATTGGAGGCTCCACATCCTAAAATAAATGACGTAGTTAGAAATTGGTGTAAAGTAACATTCACTGATCAAAATCATCCCAGCTGTCCATTTTGTTCTACTGTTGACAGTAGGCAACCCTGTTGCTCTATGATCCCAACACCTTCATATTTCTTATTCCTTGAACTTTGGTGAAACCCTGCATGCTCAAAGCCTCACAGTATCAGTGGCCCTTTAAGGCTAGCTAAAACCCGTTTAAGAACAACTGAGCCTGTTCCTATTGGATTTACTGTGTCCTCACTGGCAGATGATCTTTCATCCTTGTCTGTGTGTCAGGGCTTCTGAAACTGCAGTTGCTGCAATACTGTTTAGTAGAAGCAAGCCTGGAGTAGAGCTATTCAGATAGCACAAAAAAACCCCCAACAGCTTCTTGTGTAAACAGTTCACTGACTGCTGAAATATTTTGCAAGCAATGTATATTGCAGGTACTTTTCTGCCCTTCTATTTCTAATTACTCAACTCTGAGAAAATTACTCAATGTAGATAATTGTCTTGCAAAAAATAAAATAAAATTGCCAAACCTTCCGGCTAATACTAGCTAGTAGTTGTTCTCTCGCACAATTTAGTTTGAAACAGGACCCAGGAGATGAACACAGCCAACAACTTGACTGCACGGACAGCTTCTGTTCGTGTGTTGAGGTGAAGCTCTGGCTGTCCTGTACCTTTGTCCTGCCCAGTTCTAGGCTTGGACGTTCAGTGTGAGAGTTTGTGGGTTAAGTTCAGCCATTGCCATATAATAGTGTCACAAACCCCCACCAGGTCACTTTACAGATGTCACTCTCTATGGAAGGGCTAAGGAGAAAAGAAAAACTCACCCTTCCATTCTCTTGTCCCATGCACTGACAGACCTCTTTCATTCCCAAGTAAAGCAAGGAGATGCATTCCCTGCTTTTCACTACTTCTCAAAAGAGAGAAAGAAAAATTATGTCTGGGAGTGGCTGGCAAGGAGAAAAAAGTAGTTTGGAGTATGTTTAAAGCAGAAATTCAAACCTCAAAAGATGCAGAGGGCGCTCAGACACCAAAAGAATATGTGCTGCATTGAACTTCTCTTTCTTAGTTTGTGTCCATGGCATTCTGTAAACTGTCTTGTATTTTATATTTAAAATCACTAAACAAGTGATTACACCTTCAAGTGAAGGTGTGTATCCAATCAAGTGAAAATCCTTTTTTCTTATATTGCATAAACTGCAGACAGGATGCAAATGGTGTTTCTAGGGTTTGTTTGCATTTGGGGAGGGGGGAGGGTGTTTTTTGTTGTTTTTATAGGAATGAAAGCTACTCAAAGGAGTATGTAAGGTAATGTGCTTTCTTATACTCTAGAAACGGCAATAATAATTGAATGGTATTTTAAGGATGAAAGGAAAACAGACATTCTATACAAAATATTCCATTCTTTCTTAGGTATACTGTATCTAAAATTGTGACAGTGTTATGCTTGGAAATGTATAATAAAATATTTAAAAGTAGATAAGTTTGTGCATTTGGATACATAAAGCCAAAACTCAGCTCTAGTATTAATACTTGGCTTAAGATTTCCTGACAACTGTCTGCAGTACCTCAACATCCCCATCCCCATAATCAGTTCTTTTCTTCTCTTAAATTAAGGCTTCAAAACCTGACTTGATCAAAATGGAGGTATCTTGGCTTTCTTACTTCTTTCTTTCATCTATTTATTTAAGACAGGTTTTCAGATGTGATCAGCATCCAGCACTAAGAATCTGTTGTTTTCTGTTCACTAGGCATTGAAGTGTAAGATTTGACTTTTTCTGACTCCTGTTATCTGTGCTGAGTTTCTTGTCGTTGTTTGTCAGCTTTTTTTGAAAATCTGTCTTTGAATATGCCTGCATAATTAGAGATGGTATATGGAGCAATACCTAGAGTGAAGAGGGATTCAATTCTCACTCTCATTTTCATTTTCTGAAATGTTTATAGCTTTGCAAAATGTTTTCATTTCGGCTGAAACTACCCACTTCTATTGCTATGTGGAAGAAGCATTTTCCCAAAACTTAAACCTGTTTAAATTTGTTTTCCTGGCTGAGAAAAATAGTTTGCCATATTATGCGTACATAGAAATACACATACACAGTATATTTTCAGTTGCTAGCTTTTTTTTTTTTTTCCAATTTATTTTGAATGTTTTTCACCCCACAGGATTTTGGTGCTTTGGAAGGGTCATAATCCCAAGTCATACATCTTAAGAAAATCTGTTTTGATATGACTACATTATAGGGGTTTGATGAAAACAGTTTGTGCATGCACACCAGCCTTTCTTATACTTTTCCCCTCTTTGATCTTTGTCTTTGCAAAGATCACTCACCATTCCATTGATCCTGTGCATATAAGTATAAGTAAACTGAGTTGATTTTCATTTGTGTTTGTTGAGCTGACAGATATGGTCTGCAAGGTGAGAGTGGACTGCGTTTGTGCTCTGCAGCCCATATGTATACATTCTAGTTACTAACATTTATTTCATAGTTTTTCCAGAAGCTATAATAAGGATTTTGTTTAAATGAATATTCCATATTTGTGGCATGTGAAAGAATGAGAAAAAGGCATTACTCTAATCCAGCTCTTATGTATCACGGTTAAACTGTACTGATCATACTTTCATGGTTTCCCAAGGAGATGAGGTTTATGAGATCATCCTCTCTGTGTCTCTGGTTTTGTCAGTCTCCTCTTCTCTCCCTCTCCCTCTTTCTCCCTCAGTCCTCAGCAATAACTTTTGAGCCTACTGACCAGGTTCAGTCACATTTGCTAGAGGAGGAGAAGTCTAAAATATATTAAATTCCTAGAGGTGTTGTGAATGCTGGCAGTCAGATAATGGAGAGAAACTCAAAGGAGTTTCCAAGGAGGAAAAGGCTTACAGTGTAAATGTAATCCTTGTTAGAGTGCAGATAATTCACACAGGGGCAGCTCTAAACAAAGACATTGTTTCATGAGTTCTACTGTTTGCAGATATGTTTGGTTTTAGAGTACTAAAAGTTGTACTTAGCATCAGGATTAATCACAGAAGTGCTATTGTATGGGAAATTTATAGGAATGTTTTGCAGTCAGACATTAATTTATTTTCTTTACTTATTTGCCCACTTCCTGTGCAATGTGACACCCAGCCAACTGTTGGATGCATACACACACACTCTTCATCAGTCATTCGGGCTGAGCTTTGCTCTCGACTGTCTTTGCTTCCTTCTGTTTCTACTTATAAACAAACAGTAAGGTGTATTAGCATGAAAAGTAGATACTTTTTACAAAGCTGTGTAGTTGGATGTGTTGAAAAGGTGAAACAGTTTGACTATGAATGCCTCTTACTCCTTGGAATATAACTGTGTTACTGAATGCTCCTGCAATCCAAACCCAACTTCTGTGGATATAACATGTTACTAGTATGCTACATTTTCCTCTTTTCTCTCAGATGGGACGAAAACTTGCCTCTTCTCCTGTGTAAGTCATTGATAATACTCTAGGTGATTCTGTGATGGCAAGCACAGGCCCTGGCTGAGGGTGATCTGTTTTCCCACTTGCCAATGTCATCAGCTCCGGGAATCAGTGGATGCATCCAGGGTGCCTCCACAGACACCACTGCAGAGTGGAGTCACTCAGGCTGTATGCAGTAGCCATTTGTCCAGAGTTTTTGCATATGCTGCAAAATGAGCTGCTAGACATCCAGAACTAGTGAGGATGGTGATAGTATGTAAAGCAATGCAAGAGAAATGACAGACTTGTAATAGGAAAAAATTGGACACAGTTACATGGTTTTCAAAGGCCCATATTTAGGGTTATCTTCCCAGGTAGGATTAAACAATAACAACATCTGCATGTATGTATACACACATACACACACACGTATATATGCATATATATTATATTTTTTATTTTAATGAACAAGCTACATAGGATACTTTAATTGTCACTGTCCAGTGTTAAAGTTTTCTCTTTTCTCATGTTGTCTGCACATCACCAAACTGTAATAAAAAAGCCTGGCTATGTGGTCATGACTCACTAGCAGCTGATCTCAGCAACTATGCAGTCTGTTTTTTATCTCAGAGTTAAAGGAGGATTTTTATGTGCAGAGCTGTACTTTTTGATATTTAATATTTCAGGGCTCATTCCCACTGACAGTCTGGAGCAGACAGGGGTCACGACTTAACTTGTCCATGAAGTAAATAGAACACTCTTGATGCTATAAAGATAAGTAATATTCATTACAAAGACCACATTAAAGTCATGTACTTGAAGAGGCAAGTGTTTGGAAACCAGGGCATGCCAGATTTATAATTGTCGTTGTGATATTAATTCAGTCACTACACACATAAGCATAATGATCAGAGCTGGTTGATAATTCAGTAACAGATGTTTTGTTTATGCTTCAGAATGCATTAAATATTTTAGAATTCTGTATATGAATTTAATGAAATATAAAATATCTTAGCAAAAATAATTTAAAAAAAGACATCTGTTTTCCTGTCAAAGTGATACCTTGGCAAGACTGAAACAACACTATTTGTTTCAGTAAGCTGCCTATTTCAAATTGGTAGCAATTAGGAATGCATTCTTTAATTATCTGGCTACGTTAATGTGTATGGAGTAGATGTGCAAGAAAGCTGTTTGCATGTTGAACTTCTGTAGTTCTCTCATTCAGGGTGGGATTTGGTTACCTAAATGTAAGTATCTGTTGTCATTTGAGACACTAAGGTATCCCACCTGGCTCCTGGCTGCTATTTCTGAAGGGTACAAGTCCCTAATCGATCTTTTCCTCCTGTCTTTAAGCCCTGTGCAAACATTTCAGATGCCTTATAGTGTCTCAAATGGCACTAGTGCTTACACATAAACAGTTAACATAACACTTAACTGACTTCACAAGCTGGAAAATATTTTTAAAGTTGAGTTGTATGTATAATAATGCTAATATGCAGATTTTCTCACATTAATGTTAATCCAAATAAGAACAGATCACTTGTATATCAGATACCTTTAAGTAGTCTAGCACTGCAAAATTTTATTAAATGGAACAAGACATGTGCAGCAGGAAGAGGAAAACACACTACATAAATGTATGTAACTGGACTCTGTGCTCCCAGGGAGCTGTGTGAGCTCATACATAGTGAAATAATGTAGGGCAACATCCTTGTGAAAAGAACAGTGGCAATACTGATATAAACCAAAGGCCTATCCAGCTTCTGTCTCCATTTGTGGTCAGCAGCAGATGCTTAGAGAAGATCATAATCAAAACAGGGTAAGTGTACAGTGCTTTGTACTTAAAAGCCCTCACTAGGATTCTGAATCCTTAAGGAATATGTCTAGTTACTTTGAATTCATGTAGTCACTTTTTAAATCACTATCCCATTTACTCACCCAAGATCACTATCTACTTTGCAATCAAATATAGAGTCATCCCTGATTTACTAATGAACTTCTCGGGAGGATAACAATATTATTCACATTTCTGGTTTCAGCTTTTGGTTTTGGACCTACAAAAAATTAATAATAATTTGTCCAAAAACTTTTGGTACAGTATTTCTCTATTTACCATCAGACATGGAGCTAGTCTAATTTTTCAACACTAAAAAAAAAATGCAATACTTTTTTTGGTGAAAGGAGAAGTCTTTTTAAAAAGCTGTGTGTCGTGGTTTAACCTGGCAGGCAGCCAAATACCACGCAGCCACTTGCTCACTCCCTGCCCCACCCCAGTGGGACAGGGAGATAATCGGAAGGGTAAGAGTGAGAAAAACTCGTGGGTTGAGATAAAGACAGTTTAATAGAACAGAAAAGGGGAAATAATAATAATGATAGAATATACAAAATGAGTGATGCACAATGCAATTGCTCACCACCCGCGCTGACCCATAACCAAGTAGCAATCGCTACTTCCTGGAACACGCCTACCATTCGTATACTGAGCATGACGTCACATGCTATGGAATACCCCGTTGGCCAGCTGGGCTGGCTGTCCTGGCTGTGCTCCCTCCCAGTCTAGCTTGGTAGCGGAGGACAGTTGTCCTTGACAAGGTACTTAGCAACAACTGAAAACACCAGTGTGTTATCAACTTTCTTCTCATACTAAATCCAAAACACAGCACTAGGGAGAAATTTAACTCTATCCCAGCCGAAACCAGGACACTGTGAAAAGATTTCACAGCTTTCTTTTCAGTCTCTCTTTTTTTTTTTTTTTTTTGACTGTATCTATTCACCATTTTATGCCCAAGCAATGGCACATAATGCTACTCAAAATCTCTAGGTCTTAGATATGTCAAAGTACATTCCTTGGAGTGTTACTACATGAGATATATTTATTGCAGAATGATATCCCAACACAGATTTTCTTGAAATCTGTGAGTCATAATTATTAACCTGTTGGATAAAGGATGAGTTGAGTTTGCATGTTTGTATTCTTCTCAGAACTACTAAGTTCTAATTTGAAGGCAAGGAGTTATAGCATCTCTAACCTGCTTATCTGGTATTTGGGAGATGAGAGTTTTACACCAGTTCATCACCTTCATCCTTCTGGGCAAGGTTTCTGTAACGTCTGTTGGGCTTTGGGAGTTGACTAATCAGCAGATTGTAGAAGACGAGTATAGCAGGCCACAGACCTTTGGGAGATCTTCAGCTCACAAGCATTATGTTGGATTTGATTTCAAATCTCAAGGCCTCTTTGAAGTCATTAATGCAGCAGCACTAGCATGCAGCACCGAGGTCAAGGCATGGAAAACTCCTCATTACCGGCTACGGACTTTTGTCTTCCCTGCAGGGACAAGTTGCTCTGAGCTAGCTAGTTACACGACCTCATCTCTTTGGCCTTCTGGTACAGATGTCTGTGTGTGTTGGTCTGAAGCTGAGCTGCTAAACTGGTTAGTTCAGCTAATTAGTTACCAATATGTGAAATAGGGTAAACAGCAGAGGGAATATACGGGGGGGGTGAGAGCTCATCTTCTTAGGTATGAGATCATATTATTGTTCAATAAAATTGTTTCAATAATAGTATTCAATAAAATTTTGCAACCATGCCTGCCTCAGGTCACCGAGTGAGAGAAAAAATTAATTTGCAAAAGTCAATGCCTCTAAAGAGGGACATAGATAATCCATGAAGTTCTTAAATGAGTTTTTATATGAACCCAGAGAGGGAAAAAAACCAACACAAAAACAGGGAACATGAACCATGTACAGGTTTCTACAAAAGAAAGTATGTAGGATGGGGATTCTGTGCTCGGTAATTCAGCTGCTGTTGTTGCTTTTCAGCAGATGGAGTTTTGTCAACTTCAGATGTTTTCACTTTAAAACCTTCCACCTAATGTGTCTCTTTTCCCCCATCCTTGTTGACATAAGAGAAGGGAAAGGGTAGGGGAGCGCTCAATCTATTTTGAACTACTTCACCTTCACCGTTTCCAGTAGATAAACTATCAACAAATGCAATTCTGTTTTAGCACTTGATTAAACCTCCTGATTTTACACAGCAAAACATACTGAGATTTCTGGTAATCTTTTGAGTAATTGCTTATCATTATCAGAGTTTAAAAGTACTCTTGGACTATAGTTTGTACTGAAGTTTTAGCCTTATTTTCCACTTCCTTGACATTCTGAGCAATAAAGGCCTCTGCATAGGTAAAATTGCACGGTACCTTCTTTACCACTTATTCTGAATGAACTACAGGTTAATGTAAATGCCATGATTTCTTAGTCAGGTAGTAGCTTTTTTGCCCCCAAACCAGATTCCATAGAGGGGTTTTTGGTTTGCTTTTGTTGTTGTTTTTTTTTTTCTTCAGAGATCCCGGCTTAGAATTGTTGGTGTTTTCCATTCCTTTCTGAAATAAGATACTGCATGCATTACATGACAGAATAAAAAATATGATGCTTTGAAACTTTGCTCTTTTCTAATCCAGCATATCGGTATTTGCTTCTGTGTGTTCAGGATTTACATTGACATTTTCTATCATCTAAATAACGTTCCAATGTTTTCCTTAGTTCTTGCAATAAAATATAAGGCCTTTGGTAAAGTAGAGGCTTTCTGCATTCTTCTCAGATACATACATTTTGTTGTACAGAGTATTCTGTTATTTTAAATACTTGTGTTCATCTCAAAGGGTTCCTAACTCTCAGATCCATCCTCGGGGTGGATGAAGGGCAACAAAAAGTATAGATAGGCACATAAGTTAACAACTGAGAAGAGGAAAGGTTCTTGGGGGCAAGTATACAAGAAAAAGGGTGCTCCTTTTATGTTTGTTGCCAAGACGGACATCCAATTTATTTGGTTAGTTTAGATTTCCCCGTTAAAAAATTATCGACAAAAGGTCAATATGTATCTTTTCCTATTAAATTTTAGGAAGAGTTTGCTGAGCATGCCACAGTATTTAGTAATCAAATAGTCTCTAATAATCCTTCTTTTTTTGAATTCATGGAATTCTGACCCAGTAGATTTTATACAGATTTTGTTATCCATGTTTAGATGACTTCAAAATAAAATATTTAAATAATTAAAACACAATTTTAATTGAAAGCAATTGGTTAAGAGCTAAACATTTGGTAGGAAAATATTTTAGCTAACATTGTTGTCCAGAGGCATGAATGTGTAGCTTCCCTGCAAGGAAATCCAAGTAGGCAACTGTAGAGATGGCTCTTCTTGCCCTTTCCTCTCCTTTCCTTTCTCCTTATTCCATGTTGTTGAGGAGCAGGATTCTTCAAAGCTGTTTTAAATTCCAGATTGTGTAATTATGGAAGTTTGAACAAATTCAGGGTTGTGGCTAGATGATTCAGCTTTTGCTTCTGTGCTATCCAGCAGAGGTTGTTGCTCTGTGCAGGAATGATAGGGGTGGAGGTAGAAGACATAAGGAAAGTTGAGGTATGTCTCTGCTTTTTTAGGAGAGTGTTTGATTTTAAGATGTTCCTGGGTCTGTGCTACTTCTTGGACTCCCCGTATCTTCATTACTGACTCCCAGTCTTCATTTAGTTAAACAACAAATCTTAATGACTAGCTACAAGTTTAAATGTTTTGTCACAAACAAAAGCTTGTCAGCTTGTCAGCTCTGTGTCTGTAATCTCCTGGCTAAACAACTACAGTGTGTTCTACAAATGGAAGACTGGAGAGTGCAGCAGAAAAAAAAATCCAGTGTCTACCCAAGTTATCCACTGCTTGTGGGTAGCTTGTTTTCTGTACTGGTTTTGTTTTATAAATCCTTCTGCATCCTCGTAGAATTCCTGCACCTGAAAGGACAATCACAAAAAACAACAACAAAAACAAACCCAGATAAAGTCAGAGCAGCTGAGCTATACAAAGGTTGATAAGCTAATTGGACTCTGCTCACAGGGTTTATGCTTATTTAGAGAGCAGGTAGTTCAAGTGACCAGTGACCATAGGTTGACATGTTCTTTGCTTTCCTCCAGAAAGCAATATCTTGTCCTAGTATTTAACATCATCTGTTAGCAGAACTTAGATTGAGACATGCGAGCTTAGGATTGGCCTAACTCTGCTTCCATCTATGTATATTCAGTCAGCATTTCTAAAATCCTTCCCTAATGCAGCATACTTATTTCTATAGCCTTAATTGAGGGCAGTGAAAGAGTTCATTTATATGGAGTACACACACTATTATAGTTGTGACTAAGAGACTACCCAAGGCAAGCTCTGTAAAGGAAGGGTAGTTTCTTTGCTTAGGCTAACTCATACAATTAAAACATAGAGGCAAAAAGTCCCCAAAACTTTCCAGTACAGCAGCATCATCTGTTTCCAGTATGTCTGTTGGTCAAATCAAAAGGTGAAATCTCTGTAAATCCTTGCTTGTTTATATGGAAGCGTACTATTTTCATCCAACAGCTTGCAATACTTAATAGGTGAGCAGTAAGGAAAATAGAATTTTTCCATTCAGCTGTCCCTTGGCTTCTTTCAAGTTTTGTTTTTATTCGACCGGAAGCGAATCAGAAACACATAATTTTTCGTGAGTACAGCAGTGTTTCTCTGTATTGAGCAGTTAATCGAAACTTGTCTGAACACACTGACTTTTTTGAGGCACACAGAGCATTTTACTCTTATTACTGGGAGGTGCATATCAGTTGGTTGTATTTGACCTCATTGACAGTAAGAAGAAACAAAAAAGTCTTAATTGAATATAATGCTTGGACATTATTAAATAATTTTGTAGTCTAGAAGTTTAATTAGTTAAAACCACTATATAAAATGTTGGGGTTTTAATCTTATTTGTAGATTTCTCTCTTCAGAGTTCCCTCCAGACTCTCCCCCAACTCTCATACAGTCTTTGCCCAACCCCACCCTGACCAATTTTTTGCAAATGACTCAAAACCAAACTCTTATCCAAACTCAGAAAACCCTGCCAGCGTTGGTTGTTTAGATCTCCAAAGTTTCCTTTTGAAAATTTTCGGCTATGTGCAGATGGTTCACAAAATGTCCAAAGGAGACTCTAGAAAAGTAGAATTCTTTTCCGCTGATGTTGTAAATGTGTATACAGTTAGAAACAGGTTTGGTTTAGTCAGCCTTTAAAATTACAATACATGCCATCTACAAAATTAAGTCCCAGTACAGTATTCATACTGGGCATTTGCTATTCCCTACAGATCAGTGCCCACACATTGCCAGTCGTGAAAGAGAAATGATGTCTCAAAAATTAGACAAATCACAGCATAATTTGCCTTCTGAAGGTGCCAAGGTAACTTATACATTGCAAGGACAGAGAAGCAGCGGTGGTCTATTTTTGCACAAGCTCTGTAGATGGACCCCAGCATGTGTATTAGAGAAGAGGAAAGGATGGGGTTGTGATTGAAGCTGTGGCTGCACTTCTCAGCCCTGCTACAGACTTCCTAATATCAAGTCACTTACAACTGTGCTGAGACTACAGGGTATCTTACTTCAAGTCCATGGCCCACAGCTGCCGTGGGCTTGAATCTTTTATATGGTCAATCAAGAGAAATAATCAAGGCCTTAGACCACTCCTTTTCATCAGCCATGTAAGTGCTTTTGAGTCTGGATAGCATGCTGGGTTGATTATTGCTTTCCTATGTTTAAGCACACCGGAAGAGACTATAAATATTGGAATTAATATGTATAATATATTTGAACTCATGTTATGATTTCATTGTTCAGTGTGAACAGAGTTGCTGTAGGGCTTATTTTTGTCCTTTTCAACCTTGCACATGTAGCAGGATTGGACAAGGCATGCTTTGATCTAGCTTGCATGCACATCAAACCACGGGCTTGGTCCAGAGGGCTTTTGTTTGTTTGTTTGATGGAGGGAGGCTTATTCTTTTAGATTTCTGTGTACACTTTTTTTGAAACACCGGAATCTTTATTTTTCTCTAACGCAGCAAGCGGAGATACGTTAAATCTCACCCTATGTATAAATTGGCATAGGTGTGAACCGTCAAGACGTTGGGCTTAGACCAATGTGGGGAATTATTTTGTAAACAAACTTGCAAAATAGAAAGATAAATTCCACTTGGAAAGTTAAAAATAAAATAAAATAATGTTATTTTGCCTCAGTTTTCTTGAAACGGAATGTGTGCCTGTGTGGTATTACTTTCTAAACCTAGTTTCAAGTGTAATGCCATAGAGAATGTTCATAGACATTGTTCTGAAGTGATTTATCCTTTAAATCACGGCTGTCTTATTGCCTGCCTTCATCTGATCCTAAAAGTATAAATGAACTCCAAGGCTTTGATCTGGAAGTTTCAAAACTCAAAGGAGATTTTAAAGGGCTTTGAAGTTGAGCTCTAGAAGGGACAATGCACTGTGCACTTATTCACTGGGGGAGTGCTGTCATCGTACAACCAAGCCTTTGCCAGCGTAAATTCATCACAGTGTTTGATGTAGCATTATTACATTAGTATTAATTTTGGTTTAGAGTTAGAATACAGAAAAAAATGAGCTTCTTTTGCTGTTTGACTCCATTTGTTAATTGAGATAAATGTAGATTAATTTTCTTTTGACAGAATTTTTCAGAATTAAAAAGAAGTGTCTCCTAGTATCACCCTTTCCACTGTTAAATAAAGTTCTGAGAAACTGTTCAGAGAGATTCTTACTTCTATCAATCAGCAGTTTTCACTGAATGACAGCAGGCAAGAAAAATTGACGTAGACTTTAAAAAAATGCCTTGTGAAGCATTCTTCCAAATTTAGAAAACACCCTGTGCCTTTCACTTGTGATCACATAGGCAAAATCCTGTGCCTGCAAAAGTTATGATTAAAGTTACAGAGGCTATGTGATTACATGGTGTTGCGGGGTGGCATTTGTAGAGTCCAATGAGCAACTGATGCCTAAAATGACAATTAGAATTCTATGACTTTTTTCTGACATAAACTTCTGAATTAGAAATATGGATTACAGCCCATGGAGATACAAAGTGACTCATGTGACTGAGCACACCTTCACCATTGAATCAGCAGGCACTGAAGGTATCTCTGGATCTGAAACTGCTATCAGAAGCACAGAGTAGGATACAAAAACACTATGTGAGTTTCCCCAGCTAACTTGATAAACACATTTTGGTTATTCCGTCAAAAACTTTGGTGTTTTAGTTTTTGGTCTGTGCCTTTTAGGTTGAGCTGTATGGTACCTCATTGATAAGAACATTTGATTGAAACCACTAAGCTCGTATCTTTCATGACCTGAACCAGATTAAAATAGAAACTTTTACAGATAAAAGGCTTGTAGGTTTATCTTTTCTACTACCTACCCCGAAAGAACTGCCAACTTCTTTCTGTAATTTCATGGTCCTTTTGTTGGAAATGAGTATCATGAGACTAGGGATAATGACATGCTGTGACTGGCTGTTTCAATAAAGACAGGATTATGATGATGAGGCTTTTTTTTCCCCTCTCTCTGTCCTTGTCAATTGGTATGATAAATAAACAAAAGTCAGCTGGCATGTTCATCTTGATATTTCAAGTTGATACTGGCTTTTTCTCACTCCTTGTTCGTAAGTTAGCTATTCTTAGCATTTGTAGCTGGGAAGTACTCATTTTATGAAAATTATAGATTTTGTTCTCAGTTCATCAGAAAATTCAAAAATTTGCCTAGACTAACTCCATGATCACTATTCCTTATTATGGAACAATTTCCTGGTCTTTGCATGTAATTGTTTCCTAGGCTTTTATATTCTTCCTTTCAGAATTTCTGCTTGCTCACAGGTACATTATAGCCCAACGACTTAAATTTAATCACTTCATTCCCATTACATAAAGACTTGTATCGTAGCCACCATCTTCCTACCTTATACGTAGACTGGATCCTTGGCTTGCTCCTCTGTTACTGAACTTACTCGGAGCAATGGGTTGTCAGCCCTCATCAGAAAATATAAGTGCTTTTGGGAGTGTCTGTGGTGCATTATCCTGTCATTTCAGGGAGACATGAAAGTCTAGGAGGAAGAATATTTCACATCTGGTATTTCATTCCCCTTTTGCAGCTTTGCTTACCTGTCGCACAGAGTGAGTGAATTTAAAGCTTACTGGCAACTGCCTTAGCTGCAATTCCCTATATAACTTGTGCCAATAACCCAATTAGTGTACATGGATGTGATCTATGTAACCAGATTAATGAATTAGCTACTAGACAACAGCTGCTTAAGAATGATAATTCTTAAAAAATATGACATAATTGCGTGGAGGCCTAAGAAACGTGCTGACCCAGAGAGAGTGCAATCAATAATATTGCAGATTTAACCAGTCCCATGCCTCGTAGGTCTGTGAGATCCTCTGCCTGTAAGAAAAGGTGTTTCCGCATTAGCATTTCAATTCAGTTTAGGAGTGCAATTTGAACTGCCCCCATTTAGTGCATTTTAGTATGTATTGTACAGCACTGTCCAAGCATGCAAATGGATTTATTCTGATTAAGTTAAACATGAAGATGCATCCTAGCTGTGAACAGACCTTTGGTCCACAAATCTAGACTAGATCTAGTCAGAGGTAAAAACCTGACATGCATATAGTACACATGTCAGTTCCCTAGCAAAAAATCTCTTTACAGATCTAATCCTTTTTTGCTGCCCTACTTGCTAATGTAAATATAGCCAAAGTGTAGCAGGGTAGAATACTTTTCCTAACGTATTCATCACTGGAAGTGATTGAATTTTCAGTTTAAACCATTTGTGGCCAGAGGTTTAGCTGAACGTTTGTAATGCTGAAGGAGTGCCTACGGAAATGTTTACCTCGGCATTTCTCAGGACATTAGTGCTACTTGGAACACAAACCAGTGCCAGATGCAGAACATTGGTGTAAAAGCTTACATTCCTTCAAAAATGTTACTTGAGGTATACTATATTATTTTAGCAGTGGTTAATTAAGCCTGGGAAAGGTCTGTCTATGCTAATCCACACACTTTTTGTCCTGAACGGTGTTGGTCACTCATTTTTACATGGTTGATGACAGTCTAATGATCAGTGGCGTCTAATGAATGGAAATTTTGTTTTGCTTCAGTCCACCTGATTTTCTCCAAGTTTAATGATGTCTTGGGGTTTATACTACATTCCATCACAACTGCAACTAGACCTTTTAGTCTAATACTAATTTTGATAAGTAGCAAAATATAGCTGACATTCTCCTTGAAACACAGAGAATTATTTCCGAACTTTCCCATTTTTTCATACTTCGAGGCACAAATCACGTCTACAGAGTTGTACTCGAGATTACCACCAAATTTCAATGTCTGCTAATTACCACCTTGAGAGAGAGTTTAATTCTCAATATCTTCCAAAAGAAATTTCAGTCAGATTCCATAACTCTTTAGGTTTCATAAAACAGCAGGACAATCTGCGTGAGTAAGCAGATGCCTTGGAGATTCCCTATGTGCATCGAATTATTCTCAATAAACTACTCCTGAATAAGCTCCCTTTGCAGGCACTCTTATTTTCAGCTTACTACTACTTTTATTCTGTGAATTCAGGAAAGCTTGACCATTTTACTGTAAAATTAGAAATAAATTGAAGTGCAAAACAGATTCCTTTATGCTAAACTTAGCATTCCTTAATAACTGAATATAACGATTTGATGTTTCACTCCTCACTCAGGCAATACACTAAGGTTCCTGAATGTGAAAGGCTGAGCTAGATTTTTAATTTACTAGTTTAACTTGGAAGCTGCTTTGCAACATGAAGTGTGGAAGTGTTTCCATATGTAACTCACCAGCTTTTAGATATCAATGGAAAATTTTTCACTTACATGAAAAAATCCAGAAAGAAGCAAATAAAATATTAGTATTATAATAAAGAATTTATTTTTCTAATTCATTTCAATAGTGCTTGTACAACAGTGTGTCATATAAGACTGTTGAAGTTAATTCCTGAAGCAAAAGTAAATAAACTAAAGCCAACACAAACAAATAACTTTAGTGTGTTTCGCTAAAGAAGTGGTTATGCAGAACCTCTTTGTCTTTCTTACTTTTTTTAATACAATCTGCTCTCCGTTAAACCATAAACTCATTTTTGCTTGAGTTTTAAAATGAGTGTTATTAAAAACTTGTTTTGAGAATACGATTTAGGTCTCTATCCTGATTAGGTCCCAATTCAGAAATGGGATTTATGCATTTAAATGTTAGCCTTTGTTTGAGTTATGGTAAGAAAATATGTTTTCCTGAGTTGAGCTTTCTCATATGGTCAAATTATTTTCACAAATGGCCCGCTAATGTACATGTGATTTAACCCGTTCTTCTGACTAAAGGTTACTTTACGCTTACGCTCTTACACAGAATAAACCTCTTCCAATTTTTGAATCAGCTACTTGAGAAGGAATTTGGGAAACACCAGGAAACTCTGGAAGTTTTCCTTCTGAGATTATCTGTTTCCTCCCTCTTGCCCCCGTCTACTTCAGAATAATAGATTTTCTGAAGTAACAACAGATGGGTTGTTACAGAAAATATTTCAGAAACCAACAAGTCAAGCTTGAAATAGCTTATTGAGAGTTTACAATGTGAGCAAGTTACTTATAAGTGGCTAAATAGAAATGTCCTGTAATAACTAATTCTCTTAAATTGTTTTTGATGCACTGTGTGTGGTTGAAGGGTTGAACTTGAACTATTTTATAATAAGCAAATAATGTGACTAAAATCTAGAGTAAGTAAAACAAAATTGTTGTCTGTTTAAGCCAAGACAGATGCAAATATTTAAATACTTAGGTTGCTTTAATTATAGGATTTTTAACTTGAGGTGCGTATTAAGAGTCTTGTTTTCAGAAAGTTGTGGGTGTCCATGCTTTGAAAATTATAAACTTTTTCAAAATTAGTTTGCCAAAATGGCATGCAAGTCCAGAATGACCATGCTATTATGAATGTTGGCATTAGCATGCTGAAGTATGTGAAGTTTTGACAAAGAATGTTTCAGATCATTCAACACATCACCTGTGCTTACAAGGCACCTCATGCTTTGTATTGCTGAGCTTAACGTAGGCTGCTTTTTAGGTTGAGATTGCTGGTGGGTGGCAGGAGCTAGAGACTAGCTCATTTTTGTCTGTGCCAAACTAAGTCTGCTTTAGAATTTTTGCGTTTTCTTGGAAATTTTCAGATTTCCACTTAGGCATGTCATCAAAATTTGCCTGCTCTTCTGCTAGAGTTGAGTTTATTCCTTTTCAGTTCTACTTGGCTAAAGTGAAATAAATTGCCGCAGCTGGTTTTGTTTTTACACAAGTTATAATTTTCAAGTATACATGAATACATGTGAACACACACACATGCAAAAGGCTTGAGTTGTAAAACCCTATTAGAGACTGTTCAAGCTATCCTTCCTGGACTTCCACTATACTGCTGTGTCAGATCACAGCTTCGGTGCCCGTGTGTGCTAAGATTTCTCAATCTTGACAGGTTATGTTAGTGATTATGCCCACAGCCCTTTGAGCAAGTTTCCTAGAGTTAGGCACTCCATGTGTTACACGTTTCAAAAGGCAGCCCTACAGCCTGAATTTTCTTTGGTTCTTTGGGATCACTGCAGAATCTCAAGATAATGAACAACTTTTCTGAGAAGTTTCTGCATGGGTTATTAGCTTTCAGGCTTGCAGTTTGCTAGTTCAGAAAATAGGTAATGGAAAACAGCATATTGCGTACTTTCTTCCACAAATACGTGTACTTTCCATAGACTTAAAACCAACCTTGTCCTTGACTCAATGGAAATGTCTAAATCTAGACAAACAATAACGAATCTTATGTGTTCTTCCCTTTAGTGGTTTTGTCACCAGTCTAGAGCCTTTTTTAGATGGATTCAGGTTTTTGAAGTTTTCCAGCATTGTTGTCCTGAAGGCTATAGCTTGTCTTCTGCATTGTTGAATCTTCCCAGCTTACCTTGTATTCTCACAGTTGGAGCGGCTTCACAGTCACACCAGTAATTGGTACACCAAAAACTGGTTGTTTCTTCCCCTCTCCTCTCCTGAGGTTCTAATGTGACCCAAGGAATTTATTTCTGAATCCATTCTCTGCCCCCGCCCTCCCCTTTGTAAAAGTTTTGTCTCCTATTGACAACCATCATTGATATCTAATTTAGGCTCCCTGTTTCTACAGACCAAAATATGCTAGGCTGTTACTGAGAGAAGTGATCTTGTCCTGGCCCTATCTATTAGTTCCTATTCTTTTCCTTAAGTTGACTGTAATACTCATGCAGCCATCCGGTGAACCCAGACCACAGAACTAATACAACTGAAAACTCACTCAACAAAAAAATAAGCTGATCAGTTTTCTATCTTATTTGAACAATAACTTTGTAATATTAACCAATATGTATAAATGGTACAGAGGCAGATTCCATAGCTCATCAGAAATGGACACAAAATGGATATTTTTGTAGTAAAAATAGGATTTCTTTTTCTCCCATTACAACAGGAATTAAAGGTACCAAGGGAATCCAAACGCTAATTTCCTTTCTAGCTTGCAGTGAGCTAATGCTTTGATGTTACAGTTATTTGGCTAATAGGGGAATTTAGCCATTTGGCTGTTAGGGCCAATAAGAATAAGTAAGAAAGTTAAAATTTATCTTGTTCTTACGTTATTTTACTCTCATATGAATGATACGTGCATGGATCTTTCCATTGTTAGTATTTGTATTATAGCTAACAGAGCTATTGCTATTGAAGAGACGTGGAAAATAACATTATTTCAGTGACTCAGCCGAAAAGTGCTTAGTTTTTTTTATGACTGACTTATGCTAGTAAAATACAGATGAAAAAATACGTGTATGCAACTTCTCTTTTGATGTGCAGTTCTTCCTTAATTTCTTCTACTTGTTTTTCTGTTCACTATTTGTGTAACCTACACTTCTTAACTTCACAAGGCTTTTGTACTTTTACCTTTTCGTATAAGTACAGTCATTAAAATAAAAATAAAAACATTCAAAGTATGAACTTTTAAAAAAAAACAATATCACCATTTTCAACCAATTGTCTGAAAGTCAAGTACTTGCTTGAACTTTTATATTGAGTATGTGCTATCTTGAAATGCCACATATTTCGCTATGATAATAGGTATGTCTTTTAAATAGAAACGTTAGGGTCCTGAACTTTCATGTGTAAGAATACATTTCCATGGAAGTCCTGCTTACAGTTGCTTTTCAGTAGGATACTTATCATAGTTTATAATAGAGCAACAAATTCTCTATTCCAGTCACTACCAAATTTGCCAAAACCCAGGTTCATCTAACAATCTGCAAAAAACTGAAAACTAAACTTGAAATGAAATGTCTTGGTTTTCTTTTACTATCACTTTTATTTTTATGATAGTATTTAAAAAACTTGATTTCAGGTTTCAGTTTCTCTCAGTAAAGTAGTTCATTACCTCTTTTACCTAACCTAAGTTTAGCATCTATAAATTTGTTGCCAAATAAGTATTGTTGTAATTTTTTTTTAAGAGAGAATAGTAATAGTAAAATGTTGCCTGCTACAAAGGCATAGTATTAGTTGATAAGGCATTATCTATGGTAGCCTTAATATAAAAGGTTAAAACATTGACTGATAAGTTGTTAAACAATTCAAGCATTGTCCTCTTTGGAGTACTTTTAGTCCATTACATTTCATGTATAGTTAATTTATCCCATTCAGCCTATATTAAAATGTCAGTTTTACACTGAATTCTGAGGTCAAGATTATGTGTGACCTTCTTGGAAAACAACAATGGAAGTGATTCAGGATAAACAAGTGTGGAAAATGCTGTTCAGTGGATTTTCAGTACTCTGTATTTTCAGTAGATTTTATGACTTTATGAATGTATAGTGCTGTCCATTTAAAAGAACTTCCATTAAGTCTGCGAGACCACAAATTTGATATGGTATTCCTGGCATTACATTGTTTGGCGATTCCTTGAAATTTCTGATGAGTTTTTCAAAGGATTGAGTTGTAAAGTGTTTTTGGAAAGTGTGAAAAGTTCCTTGCACATTGTCATTCTGTTCGGATATGAATCATTAGCCATGCCAAGCTATTCTTCTCCCATTTGGAAGCTGAATACAGAATGTGTAAGACAAAAATGATCCGTGTGTTTTGGTGAGTGCCTTCTCCTGTAACATAAAAAGAGGGTATTAAAGTTTGCTATCAAATATGTTGTGTTGTAGAGGAAAAATTAATCTCCTAGAACATTTTAAAATGAGGCTACAGCAAGTGATGTGGTGTGCAGGGGAGGGGGGGAGATCGTGGGGTAAGAAGCTAAAACCAAGAGCCATTAATCATCCATTGGACTTCAGAGAAATTTTTTGCAAGTAAAGCTAGCTCTACAGTAAACCAGTTGTAGAAACGAGTTTAAAGTCTGTGAAGGCCGAGATCTACAAATCTGCCTCTGTCCCATAGGGTCAAAGGGCACTTCTCCTGCAGGCAGAGCTGCAGACGGTCCCATAAATGCAGGACTGTTGCCATGACACAGAAAGATTGTCATACAGAGCAGGACGGCAAATGAGTGAAACTTTCTTCAAGCCTACACAAGGGAATGGGGAAGAAAAGCTTGAAGTGGATAAGTGTTCTCTCTGAAAGCATATGTATCTAAGACACTTGTTCACAGTAATCTTTCAAAGCAGTATCTCAGATTTTTTTATCTGGCCTGCTAAATGATGTGACTTGAAGAATTTAACAAGTTGGACTGGGATTCTGCTCTTGGCCTGTGGAGACAGGCACAGAAGTTTGGTTACATGAATCCAATTTTATTTTCAAGAACAGAGAACAAATTAGTTGCCAATAGGACGAGCAGATAGATATTTGATAATATTTAGATTTATGATTTTTTGCATTGAATTTTCATTAATAATTGTACTAAACCACATTCCAGTGGTCCTCTCTAAATGAATAGTGATACTCTCTGTAGGCAATGCTTGAAATGTACCTGATTTTCTTTATATTTTAAGCAGAATGTAATAAGCACTTGTTTCATACTATCATTTTTGGTGGTGATAATAGATTGTAGAGTTGATTCTCAAATTTTTTGAGTGATCACTTAGGAACTCATAAACTAAATGTTATAACAAATGTAGATTTATAGACACTCTTCCCCCCACTCAGTACCAGGCATATTTTAGATTAAATTGAGAAAAACTAGAGATAGTTAGGCAACAGATAAACTAGCTATGCTTACAGCGGGAACCATCAATAGTGAAGGTGTGTGTGTGAACCAACACATGAAACATATTAGGGAAGAATGGTTTATGGACAGTCATGTCAGTCTTGCCTAAATATGTTATATAGAGATAGATTAAATAACCCATTAGAGGGCTAAGCCTTCCAAATATGTCTAATGAAATATGAACGTGTTTTAGCAGGTTGTCAGTTGATTGAGATTTAATTCCAATGAAACTGTTGCACGTGAAGCAAAGATCAGCCAATGTTTGAGCTAAATGCTCTTTCTGCTACTGGCACATCCGAACGAGTCCATTCTTCAGGAAAACCGCACAGTGAAGACTTGGCTGCCCAGCACGCTGCACCATTGCATTCCTGTGTTACCCATAGCTTGGTGTTCTCCCAATCAACAGTATGCACTTGATTTGCCAATGGATAATATGGAGAGTGGAAAGGATATTCCTCTTTGGGTTTCAAAATAGCTTTTTGTTGTGGGCTCAAACTTATTAAGAACCTTCTTATTTAAGAACCTAGGTATGGTCCTAATGGATCAGACCAAAGGCCCCACTAGCCCAGTATGCTGCCTCCAAATATGACCAGGAACTGGCCCCTAAGAAAACAAAGAAGCAGCAGGGAGAGTAAAAAGTTATCCTTCTCCCTGCACTGCTTCTGGCATCAGCAATTTATGGCTCACTGCCTGAGCCAGAGTTTGTATCTGGGTAATAAAGTTTGACATTACTAATAGAGCTATTTTCTGAAATTTGCCCTTTTTGTTCCGTTTCTATTTGGGCCTCCCCCAAAACATTCATGGTGATGACTTCCACAATGCTGTTGAATCATTTCACTGACTGCTCCTTGATCCTGTCATGTATGTAGCACTGAATAATTGTTGCTGCTCTGCTTTCTCAAGACTGTCTATGATTTTATACACACCTATCATATCCCCCTCATAATCTTTCTTTCCAGGTAAGGAAGCGCATGGTTTTCTAGCCTCTGTTTTTACTTTTTATACACAAACAACTTCCGTTACCCATTATCATCCTTATCTTGCCACTCAATTCCTTTTCTAGTTCTCCTACATTCTTTTGACATTATTTGGAATTACATATCAGTTTATTAAAGATCTTGTGGCAGGATCACAAGATCTCCTGTTTAAGTACTGTCTCAAAATATTCAGAGTCTATTTCCTTCAGCACCTTTATTTTCTGTATTTTTACTTAAGAAATAAAAAGCCAGGTAGATTGTTAATGCTCCCACTGCAACATTCAGTGATGTTCCTTTCGTTGTATGCTGAAAGTGTAGCTTTCTTTGTGACCCACAGTCAGGGTAGGAAGGAAAGTTTTAGTTGCAAGTGAGTGTACACCCCTGTGTCGTGTTCCCATAAATTCAAAAATTCTCTCATGAAAAAAGTATAGTGCCTGTTGCCATCATTATTTATGCTTTGTAGCAGATGTAATTCAAATCAGATTTCTGTGAATGAATTGGAGAGGTGTCAGGTGGATTCAGCGAGAGCGGAATATCATGTATGATACAAAAAAAAAACCCAAAATATATTGATGTGAGAAGATTTAAAGAGTAATACATGATCTTGGAGTGAACAGAGTTTTAAGGTTAGCGTAAGAATAGTATATTTTTCTGGAAACTGAGTGGAAGACAGCTTTATATTTGAATTTTATTTTGTAAATGTTTCTTTTAACTTGAAACAAAAGGTCTCAGAAGATGACAGCCCTTCTAAACTGTGTGACTTTCAAAGGGTAGCTGGATAACAAGGATGTGTGTTCTCAGTATTGAGCAGTGCTTCATTTGCAGTGTTGTGGCCATTTCACAGTAGCACTTTTTGATTTCTAACGTCTGTGGTTTTCTGATATAGAGGTTCTGTCTGATTTCTGCTAGGTCACCTGAAGCAAGTAGTGAAATACTAGTTTCTCACTTCACAGTAGAGAGAAAAAAATCCTAACAATCCCACTTTGGGAAGACAGAACGTACCAGATCAGAAGTCTTTAAAATTGCCATCTGCTAAATTCTTTGAATCTAAAGGAATAAAATGCACACAGCTTTGTTTCTTAGCTTACTGTAGCTTACTATAAACAGTTTAGAACTGAAAGGCTGATATAAACCTGGCAAATGTATTAAAGAGGAGTATTCTCAGACAAATCAATTTACTTTCACTTCAGGAATTACCAACCAGTAATTTCTTCTGTGTTTTAAGAGGTTTTTCTTGTGCAACAGTTCTCAAGTACGAAATCTATTTTACACTGCTATCCCTGCATGCAAGCAAATGGGAAAAACCTGGGTCAAGAAGAAAACTCAGCAAAAAGGAAATGGCTTTTGATGCATTTGCTTGCAGTTCAGTGTATGTCCTAGTGGGAAAGCAGAAAACATAAACAAATCTTTTACTTGGTCTGAGCATGTTTGGGAATACGTTGTAGGCATTTATTGGTAATAAAAACACAATATAGTGGAATGTAACGTTTTAGTTGTGTTTTTGAAAGTCTAACTTCTTTTAACACCTGGTTGTCATGTATATATTTCTAAAATAGTAATAACCAGGAATAAGATGTAACTGCAGTTTTGCAAGTGCTTAAGCGTTAAGATTTAATTCCCATGTCACCTGATGATCTCTATCAATTGAAAATGTTACTGCATCAGAGTTATACCACCTGTTGAGATTAGTTAAAGCTGAAGCCTGTGGCCTCTGTCATTGTAGCAGGGCTTATGATGCTTCTTTTTTTTTTTGGGGGGGGGAGGGGGGGCGGCATTTGTTCTGCTTTTGGTGGAAATTCTCATCTTTCTTACCAATCTTTTTGAATAAATGCACCTTGAGATTATAGGGGCTTTTTTCCCTTCCCTTTTGTGTTGTTAAAGAAGCTGGGGCATGTGGCTCTTGATCCTGCTTAACACTTGTGTTTGAGAGCCAAATAGACTAGGTCAGGAGGGGATGAGTGCAGAGGACTACTGAAAGTTTGAAGAACTGAAAGTTTGCTCAAAATGTAGTAAATTTGGGTGGTCTTCTCTGGATGACACATGGGAATAAGCATTTGAAATGTGACTCATTTTCAAATCAATAAAAGGGGAAAGAAGGTGGCTCCACTTTATAAGTATTCTCAAGTTTTTCATTTTGAAAAGCAGCAGACAAGATTTTAATTTGCAGCAGATTCCTCTTCATAAGAACACCAGTCCAACACAGAGTGTTCTGAGCTAAGGTTAAGCAGATTGAAATAGTTAATTTTACGAAACAGTGCAGTAATAATACTTTTCCCTATCCTTTTCCAGGTTCTTCTTCCTTCTCTTTCATCTACTGAATAATGAATGAGGGCTCTCAGGGATTTCCACATATATGGAATAGAATATTTTCTATCAATTTATTTCTATTATTATAGAATTTATTTATTTCTATCAACTTATTATTTATTTGTATTCTGAGAGATGAGTCTTTACTTTTTAAACTGCATTTAGGTGCAAGAAAATAAAATGTAAAATTTACCTAAGCTATTTTATTTTATTTTATTGTTAGTTTTATTTAGAATATGAAAAATACGTTGGTAATGAGCTTATATAATGCAGAAAGTCAGTTTCCAGTGAACTAAGTAAATGTTGTATACATAACACTGGAGAACAGAATATATTGCAAATAGAGTATCTCCCCTGGAGGACAGTGTCATTGCATTGTTGGTGAAAAAAGGTGCTGCTTTCTCCTTGTGGAGAAAACTAGTGCTTTGAAAAATAGTGCTTGGTTTCAAAAAATGCAAAGGAGGAGTTTCATGCTGTGGATAAATAAGTGAGTTTTGACTGAATTTCCCTTTGAAAAGGTTAGGGAGGAAAGCAGTGGCAGTATTGAGGGCAGTAATTTCTGCCACAGAAGTCCCTTCCGGCAAATTGTCCAAGCTTCGGTCTCTAGAGGAAATAGCTGGTGCTCTAGGGCTGCTGGCCGGCTCAACCACCGTAGGAGAACAGGAGAAGTTTGGTGGCTCAGAACAAGATTCATAACATCCAGCCGCTTGGAATGAAGATATGACTGAGCAAGGCAGGCATGAGGTTGTATCCTAAGGCCCTGTTGGGTCTAACTCTGATGTACAAGAATACATTTCTTTTCAGCCAGACACAGTCTGGAATAATCCTTTACAATCGAATGCTAAAAGATAAGTTTTCAGAAGGATAGACAGCCTACTCATTTTTCTATTGAAAGAGAAAAAAATGGTACCCACTTTTTATATGATAGATTATTGATTAAAACATTCATGAAGTAGGAGGCCTGGTTTCAGTTTCTTTATCAGACACAAGAGGTTGAAAGCCAGAACTTCCACCTACTGGGAGAGCACACTATAAAAAAAAAAAAAAACTTAAAATCAATCGTGGGAAAACAGAATAGTCAGGAGTTGGGAGGGGAGTGGTTTTTTTCTTTTTGAAAATGTTCAAAATCTGTTTATGGGGAGAGTGTACTATTAAAAGCTTTGCACACAAGTGATATATGTATTTTTTAGTCAAATGGGCAGTAAAGCTAGCTCAGAAACATTCAGAAGTGAACCATTATACTAGAAATTTCATGAACGCTGAAGCATGTCAGGTCACTCAGAGAGCACTAATCAGGGCTGTGAGCATATTACAAAACAGTAGGAGTGAAATTAGATTGCATTCAGTTCATAGTGGTCATACCAAAAGCAACACTTGACACTTTCTGCAATTACTCATTTGTGTCACTTCTTACAAATATTTGTGATCCGATATAATATAATATAAAATAGCATAACATAACATATATTTGTGGGCACAGTAAGGAGTTTCCCAAAGGAGACCTTTCTTAATGTTATTGCAATAGTTTCCTAGGGTAAGTGTACCTTGAACACATAACTTTAAATTCGATGCAACAGTGTTGTGGGAAGCTGTTTTCCAACAGACCATTCTGGATTGACTCTCTCCTCCATCTGGAATTCATATGGTACACGTCGTGTCATGTCCCGTCACCCCCCATTTTTTCTTAATTTTATTGCAAATAAGATTGCACATTCTTACAATAGTTATAGAGTTGCTATTTTCTTGGCTTCCTCTGCAAGCATTTTTTTATTGTTTAGCCTTACCCTATCCTGATATCCAGCTCAAATAAAGAAGAAGAAACATTTGCCTGAACTGCAGGAGTAAAAGATGACTTGCTGGAGGCAGAAAAAAGTGAGTGAATGCGTGCATGACAGATCAGAGATCATCTGTGCACAAATATGTCCACTTGAATTGTCAAACGGGACATTTACTGTGCTTAATCCTTAAAAATTTTTGTGCTTTGCTCATCATTAGGTGTAGAAAATCGTGGTGGGGAGCAGTAGCTAGGAGTCAGTGAACAAAGCAAATTCAGGAGTTAAAATTCAGAACATCAAGAAAAGGTTCAAAGGACAAGAGTTTTCCAGAACTGCCTTTTCCAAATGTGTGCAATGGTGTCTCTTGAGGCTTCACCTTCCAACAGAGCAGGGCAAGGTCCAGCCAGGTACATGCAATTGGCTGAAGTCAGAAATTTCATGTATTTGTCAGATGTGATCTCCCACTCAAGAGCTTCTACAGTAGGAAAAATTAAGTCCTTCCCCTTCTTCACCTCAGCCTTACTACATCCTGTTGGTGAGGGGAAGGAGAGGCGAATGGAGTTAAGAATGCTCTTTCGATGGTCTTTCCAAATCCCTAATAAAACTTTTGCCTCTTCTGCTGTAACCTATTCCATCATCTACTACCCCAGTAGATCACTAAAAATTTTCATCCTTTAGTGAGGGTATGGACCCATCCTTCCAACGTTAGGATCTGCAGCTACCCAGCTTTTCTCCCATCTAGCTAAACTGGATGACTTACTGGTGGGACCACTAGGGTTGCTCAACTTTATTTACCCCATTGTTGATTCACAGCTGGAGTAAAGACACCAATGTTTCTGAAGGCTGGTATCAAGAGACAACGGAAGAATGCATAATTCGTAACAATTCATGTTCAGTGCAGATAAAAGGTAAAGGCCATGTTGTCATTGGCATTTCAGTCTTAGTCCTCTAAGGAGAAAGAGAAACCTGAAGTCTCCAAGGTGTACCCTTCAGCATTCTGCTCCTCTTCCATGAAGGATGCCAGTAATGAGTACATAACATTAGAAATTCCCTAGTAGGTCAGACCATCCAGCCTAGTATTGCATCTCCTGAGAAAGGCAAGACCAACAGCAAGAGATGCTATTTAGACAGCACATGAGTATCTTGGCCGCTTTCTGTGGTCCTTTGCCTTTTTGCTGCCTCACCATTCAGAACTGCTGAATTAAAACTGTTAGAAAAGTACATCCTGCCTTTTTAGTAATGGTGGTTTTTTTAAGTATCTTTCGTATCTGTTTATGAACCAGTTCTCTATTTTGTGTAATCTATTTTTGAACCTGCTGATACTTTGGACCTCCACAGCCTCATGTAGCATTAAGTTTCAGGAGTTCACCTTCCTCTTGTAATGAAGATTTTAAAAATTTCTTTTAAAGTGATCTTCTACTCGTTTCTGTGGTTGGCCCCCAGTTTTAGCCTTGCAGGAATTCAGACAGTTGAACTCTGTATCCTTTGTTATGAGTTGGGAGTTCTATAAGCCTTCTTTGGGCTAAATCAAATACACGGCGTTTAAGACAGGACACATACATATCCTGCCCCAGCCGAATATTAACAAATTGAAGCCTGTCTGTTACAGATCCTTCCATGTAAGTCCTGACTAATTTATTATGGAACTATATGCCTGGGTCTGAAAAGCCTGCTAGGTAAAATGGGAAAGAATCTCAAAATTAATGGAAAAATAAGCTCTACCACTGCACGTTTGTAGTGCATTGTACAGTTCATAAGGTGAATATGCTCCAAGTTGATGATATTTGCATCTCTGAGCATTAGTTCTTATAACTTGTGGTGTTGATTACAGAAAATGTCCTTATTACTATAATTTGGATATAAGATGTTCTTAAAGCTGCTGTACATGCATGCAGCAATTTATACATTCACAATAACATACCAGCAGATTGCTTACTCTCATCACCATCCTGTATTAATATAATGCCATCAGTCATGTAACACTTTTTTGGGATCTTTATTTCATGCCACGTCCATTTTCTGCTTGGCATAAGTTTGTAATTTAGCATCTGTCATAATTAGCAGTCCTAAATCCTTTAGGGAAACAAAAAAGGCAAAAATCAATCTGTATATCCATGCAACTAGGCTAAGAAAGAGAAAGCACTCCTTTTTTTTTGGAAAAAAGAATTCCAACATTTTACATTTGAGATACATGACTGTGAAATTTAGACTGCCTCATACACCATATGCACAAAAAGAGAGAGTTAGGATGGTGTGATGAACTTCACCGTAATGTTTCCTGAGTTTTTTGTGTTAAATTGTCTAGTAGAATTGTATGTTTGCAAAAGGGGAAATGGAGTAAGAGCCTGAACAAAGAGACGGAACTCCACCTTCAAAATTCTGCTGCAATTTGGAAATTTGAAGATTGAGTATGCAAATCAAAATTAATTTCCAAAGATCGAGGCCATGGACTGCACCTTCAGTGAAGACTATTTTGATACTAGATTATTAATTTCAAGCATCTGCTGTTTAAGTCAAAATAGGCCAGAGATTTAAGTTCATTGGTAGTGCAGAAAATGTTGAATTGAGTTTTTTTGAACTGCATCTGTCTGGCATCTAATTGTGATTTCAGCCAGCTCTCAACTGTAGTAGTTTGATGTTAAATTAATATGTGGTACAGTTAAGTCAGATATCAATTTGATATCAATTTATGAATGTAGTCAGCATGCCAGCTGCATGAAAGAGGAACCAAGGTCTAGAGAGAAAAGTGATTGTTTGGGTTTTTTTCCTGCTATATCTGTGTAAATTTTAAGGATTTTTTTTTTTTTTTTCTGAAAGGACAAATTGAATTTTCCTTTTCATTTTAAGCTGGTTCAAATAGGCATCTAAGCTTTTACCAACTTGCACACTAAGTTGATGCGCTTGAAAAATAGGTAACTCTGGATTTGAGCTTGCGAATAACAAGTGGTTTTATTTTTACTTTTGCATTCTAAATATGTGTTCAATTTTTTTAAAATTTCATTTAATTCACTTTTCTTAAAACAATGCACTATGCAATGCGAAGTTTCCTAATTGTGATCACGATTTGAAGTTTAAACTAATTTTTAATACCAGTGCCTTCAGTTTTGAACTCTAGTTTTTCCTTGCATTTATGACATACACAATGCTGATTAATACAACTGATTTCAGGGGGAGATGTTGGGAATAATTAAAACCCTCTTTTTCTTCAGCTTGCTTAGGTTTTTTACTTTACTTGTATCTTTCGGTTAGGTCCTGGACAAGCATTAGCAATGCGTCATCTTCAGTTTGGCTTGGTACGCTATGGTTTTCTGTCTTGCAAAAATATCAGGTCTCACAAAACAAAAGCGTTTCTTTGTACATACTGGTTAAAAAATATGCTATGATTTCATTTTTACTTTCACCAAAATGAAAGGTCTTCATGGCCAGTTGTATGCAAGTGATAGCTCTGTCATTAAAATGAATAACTCTGGAGAGGTAGCAAAGGGGAAGATGTTTGAAAACTGAAACTTTATGGTCAAAAACTAGTTAGGAACACTGTCTAGGGATTCTTCGTGCTACATATGGAGGTACAGATTTCTATCTTTAGAAACAAAGCTGTCTACTAGAATTCAGGTTTTTTCATCAGAGGTGGCTGTTTTTATTACAGCTTTCATGCTACGGTATAGTTTTTATTCCCGGCACGATTACATGGCACTAGTGAATGGTGGGCTTACCTTTCATACCCATATTTCTTTATTTAATTAGAAAAATGGTAATATTTCTTGGGTAGTGAATGTTTTATTTAAGTATGGAATGCAGAAATATATTCCCACAGTTGCTGTTGTTTTACAATAGCACACTTGGCCTCTTTAAAAAAACTGACTGACTTTTACTTTCATAAATTCTTAATTCTAAAAGGTTTTGACTGCTGAAAATGGGCAAAGGAATGCAGAGCACTCACGCTATGTCAGTGTGTGACTATTCAAATGCTTGTCATTCTTCTTAAAAGTTTTTGGTTTTATTGAGAATACTTTAGAAAAAGCTTCCAGCAGATATGTATATATTCATTTGTGTGACCATATATATGAAGGGACAGTGACCTCTTTAAAATCCTAGTGTTAGCAGTGGAATAATAAATTACCTATTTATTTTACCTCTTGAAAAATAAATACATCATTTTTTATGTGTGCCCTAGGCCTCTGCTGAGTAAAAGCAGTGTGATGTGAATCCTATCCAATTTTCTACCAATAATTATATACTCTTTTGTTGCATTTCCATCAGGTCTGAAATAAGTCTACCAGCTCTTTACATCGGTTCTTTGAAATTCAGGCCACTTTGATTTACTGTTGTGTACGACATCAGGAGTTTAATTGAGGCAATGCAGTTAGAATGTGTGTCAGTGATAACAAAACCATTGTTCATCACTGTCAGTGCTAATTAGTTTTAGTGGTGGAAAAAACTTTCATTCAAAGCTGAATTGCAATTTTTCAAAAGCAACAGTGGACAAATAGCAATAGGCATCCAGCAAAGTGAGTTAGGACTTTGTCAAAATGGCACTTCTCCCGGTGCCCAATGCAAATGTGTAAAGAAGAGCAATGGTGCATGGCTTTTACATCAGTGAGGGCAAATAGCTGTCTGAGATTCAAACTATTTCAGAGTCATCAAGGGAAGAGCACACCTCTTCAAAAAAAGAACCAGTGGTTTGCTTTCGACAGAAAGAAAAATGCAACCTTCTTATCCTCGCCACCCTTTCACATGACATCATCTCTTGTGACATAGATAAGCTCAGGAAATGTGATCCACAGGAGGGTACTGTTGTGTGGATCTGCAAAACTGCTTGGGCAATCATACTCTGAGAGTAGGTTGCTGTGGGTAGGGCAGACTATAAGTTAAGATCAAATTATCTTGTAAAATAGGGAAAATTACTGAGAAAAAAATGAGGTGAAAATTATTAGGGACAAGTTCACAGCAGTACACTTAGGCTCAAATGCAAGAACAATAAAGTGCACAAGTAAAGGATGGGGAACAGGAGCAGCTATATACAAAAGGGTACAGATGTTATTTCAGCACACAAGCAGAATTAGTCAGCAATATCATGCTATTGCAAGAAAGCAAATACCATCTTGGGATGTATAAACAGGAATGTAACTTTCAAGACTTATAAAGTAATCCCATAAAGCCTCAGTGGGAGTACTGTGTCCAGTTTTGGGCAACATGTTTCAAGAGAAAAATGAACAGACCAAGAAAGACTCTAATGGAGAGCAATGAAAATGATCAGCAAACTAGACAATATGACCTGTGAGAAGCCTGTTCTTCTAGCTAGAGAAGGGAAGCCTGACAATGACTATGAGGTTTTTAGAATATACACAAAACTTGTATAAGGAGAGAGGAACTGATATATACTCCATTTCCTTGACAAATAGGATTTAAAATATGGCATATACTATAGCAAGACGGATTTAGTAGAAATTGCATGAGAAACTTTCTGATCATAGGAGATACTCTAAAACAGACTGTATTGAAGGTCTTTGAGAGGAGGCTGAGAGAGGCTATATATCAAAAATTCCATTTGTATAAAGCCTTCTCCAGGATAGGATGACACTAGTGCAAAAAATACTGTTAATTGGGATTGTGGCTGGCTTTTGCATAGATTTTTGAAAAGTAAAGTGGTTTTTTTCTCTGCTCTTTCTCAGATACCTTATGTTCTGTTTAGAAATTATCATCTAACCATGAACGTTTTGAAATTTAATTCAATGCATTTATGCTATGCATATCATGCAATTTTATCAAAAAAATGAAGTGTCTTAAACATGGCATTTGAACTGCCCTTGCCAGTTGTGTTTAAAACCTCCCTATTTTTACTGCTCTGAGCACAAAAAGAGTAAAGGGGAACTTTAGGATTTGAGAGAGTTCATTTTTCTCATATGATTACTAAGTCTTATTCTTTCCTGGGGGAACAGAGCCAAAGGTAGCTGTAGATGCTCACAGCTTTATTTAAGACATAGTTGTTACATTTAGTGAGGAAGTAGTTCACGAATGCTTTATTTCCAGTGCTAGACTAGATTGTGTTTTATTCCAGCAGCTGGGAGCCCTGTGGTGAGACACCCACCCACCCACAGGAGCACATCAGTGTTACCCTAGCACAACAGAGGCAGACATAGACCACCCAGCAATATCTGGGTTTCAGGGTGGGGCCACTCTTAGGCTGATTCTTTCCCTTCAGTGATCATTTTTAAAATGCTACCAAATAACGTGTGGGAGGAATCTCCTCATCATGACCCAGAAAAAGGTAAATGGTCCAGTTCTGAAGCCACACGGGAGTTTGTCTTGTAGAAATGGTTGAAATAAATCAGTCTGAACTGGGGGATTTTGCTTGTTTTAAAGGAAAAAAAATAGCCGTGTATTTTCTCCACTCTCCCATTCTGGACTCTAATCCATTCCTGAACAGCTCCTCCTTTTTATGTTTAGCTGTCACCTAACTTTTTGCTCCTGAGTTTTTTGACGCTTTTTCATTGCGTCCTGCAACACCTGGTAAATTCTTGACTGGTGCTCTCTGTCAAAGGCTTAGCAAGTACTAGTATCAGCTTCCCAGAAACCTGTAGCATTACACTCCAGGGAGCTGGTCCAAAAAGGAAAAAAGGTGTCTAATGGAGGAATATAAATACAATACCTACGGTATATGGTACACTTTCAGGACTGCCTTTTATTCTTTTTTATTGTGTGCACTGCATTCTCTGCAATAGCAGTGATGGCTATATTGGTTTCAGACCATTGTAATGGAAATGCCTAAACATTTGCCACTTGCTATTTTTCTACCACATTCTTTCTTCTGTTGTGAAGTGCTTCTTTTTTAGAAGCAATCCCATTGCTACCTGTTGTCTCCTGTATGAGATATTACTTTATCCCAATGGTAGCCAATCTTCATGGGACTACAAGCACATATTCTTTGTATAGCTGAGAACCATGAGATGCAGTCCACGTACCTTGGAAGTGCTGAAGAGCATTTCATGGATGAGAAATGACATTTGCCACCCCAGGATTTCACTGCTCCACTGTAGGCCTGGGCTGGCTGGGTGTGCACCCAGGAGGTCAGTCTTAGCTTACAGTGGTGGCTCACCTCTGAACACATAAGGGTTTGTGTTACCCAGAAGCCAGCACAGCTCCAGCACAGGAGGGATGGTTCAACTGCTCAACAACCTATGTGGCTCAAGGATCAGAGGTTGGCTGCCACTGCAGTGCATCAAGTTGCTGTGCTGTGAGTTTAGACAAGGACTTAACAGGCTAAATCAAAGGAAAACATAGCCATTCTAGCCTGAGGAGGTATCTACTGCCTGTTCGGACAACAGGTAATTAGGGAGAGATATCTGGTGTATTTGATATTTGTATAGATGCGGTAGCTGAGATTTTGGAGGTTTCATAGCAATTAAAACCACACAAAAGGAAACTGTTTTTAAGTAACACTGAAGCAAGCTCACACTGCACCTGAAAAGACTTCGGTAGAAGCCAACAGCAGCTTGGTTTTTCACCAATAGGTGTATATTGATTTAAAACTCTAGCTAACTGCTAGTCTTTTAGGATTGTTGTGTCATCAGGCTTCTTTACACCACTCGATGCCAAATTGTTGGCTATCTGCAGAACAGCTGAAAAACTTTCAACCAGTTTTCTACCATGATGGATCTGTTTGTACAGTATTGTTTCTTCCTGAAATGTGCACAAAAATATCCACAAAGAAAATATTAATGCCAGAAGATTTCCTGCCTCTTGTAGCCAAGCAAGGGCAAACTAGAACAGTTCAAGGTCAGACAAATAAGTATCTTGGTGTACGTGGGAATACACATTTCATTACCTACACAGTTTCCTTACCTTTTATATGTATGTATTATTTTTCCTTTGTTTTAGGAAGTCATTTTTTCTTTGTCTCTTGGAGGCCAAAACATGTAGTCCATCTGGTCTCATTTTCTTTTGGGTGAGAATGTTGTTGTCAGCTCTTTTAACCTTCCTTTTTCCCACTTGCTTCAGTAGATAGGTGTCAGATGTTTTTTCACTGGTGCCCACCCTCCCTGTTGTGCTTAACTTAAGAACATGTGTCCTGGTAGAGAAATCATTAGATTCACTAGTTTTTAATGGAGAAGTCCATTTATATAGTACAATGATTTCCATGCCATTTGTTAATAATAAGTTTTGGGTTTTTTTAAAAAAACAAGGGGGAACAGGATTAAAAGAAAAGCTAAGACTTTTTTAAAAGAAACTGATGGTTTTAGCTGACCAGTATTCTTTATGTTATTGATGTTCTGTGGGTCATTTTTGGTTCATTTCAGCTTAGAAGATGGAATTAGCCTAGTCAGCTTCATATTTCTTCATTGTCTTTTGCTTGCTGAAAATCATGACTTAGCAAGGAAGTATTGTTTCAGCTGTCAGGACATGAAGTAGACTTTAGAAGTAAAACCTCTCAGTCTAGAATTTTGGGGGCTTTTTTGGATTTGCCATTAGAACCCTTCTGTCTGTGTTTCAGCTTACAATCCTTTTCTGTTTTACAGAACTAGGTATAGTTTCTTTTGAGTGTTTTTTAGGTAATAGCTTACTTCACTTAGTCGGTAACCAGCATAGTCTTCTGTGCCTTTTGTAACAATTAAGTCAATTTTTATGTCACTGCAATTATTTGACTTTTTGTGCAAACTCAATAACCTTAGTTTGGCATCCTTTGGGGAGACAGATGATAAATTTCTTCTGTATTCTGAACATATGGTTAACTTGCTTCAAATCTCCCTTTCTGACAATCATTCTCCAGAGGTCTAGATAATGAGTTACTCCAAATAACAGTATCCAGTCACAGTTGTCTAGAATGAAAGGCGAACTATTTTTTCTCACAGAGTAAGCAGTCATACCTTTACACAAAAGGACCACATCCTCTCCCCTGCTCTGTGTCGCTGCATACCCCTACATAGGTGACTGGTGAGTTCTTTCATCAGCCATCAACTATGATGCCACATGTAGTCATGGAGCAGAGGAGAGATGACGAGCTGGGACTGCAGTGGCAGTGGGTGCTGTTATTGAGTCGTCAGCTCAAAGAAGTTGCAGCTTTCTGCAACCCGATGCCATAGACTGGGTTTAAAGCAGAAACAAGCTGACTTGCATGTAGCTTGCAATATAAAAAAGATGTCTTTGACACCTTGGAATCTGTCCTCTAATTCTTAGGGTTGCCAGCACAGAGTATGACCATATGGCTGGCCAGGTCTGCATATTTGTGTATAATGTCTCATGTCCAGAGAAGGGCAATGAAGCTGGTGAAGGGTCTAGAGAACAAGTCCTATGAGGAGCGGCTGAGGGAACTGGGGCTGTTTAGCCTGGAGAAGAGGAGGCTGAGGGGAGACCTCATTGCACTCTACAACTACCTGAAAGGAGGTTGTAGCGAGGTGGGGCTTGGTCTCTTCTGCCAAGTAACTAGCGATAGGACGAGAGGAAATGGCCTCAAGTTGCGCCAAGGGAGGTTTAGACTGGACATTAGGAAAAACTTCTTTACTGAAAGAGTGGTCAGGCCTTGGAACAGGCTGCCCAGGGAAGTGGTTGAGTCACCATCCCTGGAGGTATTTAAAAGACATGTAGATGAGGCACTTAGGGACATGGTTTAGTGGGCATGGTGGTGTTGGGTTGACGGTTGGACTTGATGATCTTAGAGGTCTTTTCCAACCTTAATGATTCTATGATTCTATGACATCTCCTGATTTTCTGCTTGCTTCAGTTCATGTGTGGCACTACCTCAAGCTTGCTTATTCGGGGAAAAAAAAAAACCAAACCTCTAGTAATCTGCTTATTGAGTTCTAAGATGAAAGATTTTAGTGGTGTGTTTAAAGTCATGTTACTTCTCTTATATATCATGGCTATTTGTAAGTCACACTATGCTGGGCAAGCTGTTCAATATATTACTATTTGTTTCCTGTCTAGTCATAACTTCTAATAGATAGGGGAAAGATACATTTCGCATAGTCTGATTTATGTTCTGAATCTCAATATGAGATAGCAATCGCAAATTAAACGCTTTTTATCTTAAATTGTACTTAAAGATATGGTAGATAGTTAGGAGTGTCTGTGGCCGTTGTGAAGTTTCATCATCATGTGTTGTGGACAGTGGTGTTACAAAACCTCCACTAAGATTTCAATGTGTGAAAAGATTAGTGTTATGTATTGTTGGTTTATAAAAGGGAACCTTGGTTCTTATAGGAAAGCTTCATTCTTTTTAATCCAATTAAATCATATTCCACAACAAAAAGTTTTTGAACTTATATGTTAGCAAGCAAAGGACTTAGCTGTTTATAAAATTCTGGCCCCAAACCCAACATTAGTAAGTAAGCCAACCTCTAGTCAAACTGTTAATATTAAAAATTTGCAAAAGTGAAGAATAGGTGTTTAAACCTCCAAAAGCAACAGACTAGAAAGTTAAGTTTGAAACCTTCGCTTCAGTGCATTGCAAAGTGCTTAAGACTGTAACATACATATGTTGTACTGGGAGAGGTATTCTTCTCTTTATACATATACACATAACTGTACTATTGTACATTCCCTTTACTGACAGGAAAAAAATGTTTAAAAATATTACTTTTTCTCAATCAGAATCTGAACCCAAATTCTTAAAATTGAAAAAAAAGAACAATGACCCTCCCCGAAACCCACCTTCCTTTCATTTATTAGCACTTTTTGCCATTTCCCATCTCACCCCTCCCTAAGGTATTTCTGCTCTGACATTTAGCAAGTGTAGTCCACCATGTCATAAGAGAATCTTTTATTGAGACATCTTTAAACTCTGAATGTGTGGACAGATCAAGAAAGCTCATAGCTTAATATGGTTTTTTTTGAACCAGCCTCCAGAGTTTCTACTGCCACAGAGTATGTGTTGATACCTCGTCTTTGGAAGTAAAGTTCCAAGGTAAATCCATGAAAGGCTGCAAATGTGTGATATGTAGTTACTGAATCAAACTAAACCCATTTTTATTCGGTGTAATGAAAGCTTACTCAAGCTTAGTTAATACATTTGTTAATATTGCTACATTAATTTCCTAGCATTGATATGAAATGAAGGCTTCAGTTACTTATGCCAAGAACTAACTACCAGTCTTGTAGCAAATGATCTTACCATCCAGCCATGGGTAATTTTTCACTTGCCACTTTCTGATTCACATTACAGTGTGGTGATTTTTCTCTCGAAAGCATTTTATTGAGGTTGTTCCTTAAGCCTTATCTCTCTTTCTAGACTTTTTTATGTTGGGATTAGTTCTTTCTTAATCCTGAGTTGCTTCCAGCACATTGGTCTGGCATCCTGGAAGACTTTAAAGTTATCACTGAAGCCAAATTTGTCTTAGCATGCCTAGGTCTCTCTCTGCTTTCTAGGCAACATCCTTCCACTCCAAACAGCAACACCCTAGATTTATCTATGCATTTTAGGTATTTTCTTAATTTTCTTCAACTTCTCCACAACTCAGCTGATACCTCCAGGGATATCTAACTGGGTATTAATTTCTTGCTTCCTCCACCTCCTAAAGCCACCAAATGCTATACTAAGATGTTTTGGGAAAAGCAGGATACAATTCTTCTCTTTCAGCTGCAGATTTTTTTTCCCCATACACTTGATTAAAGAGCACGTATTTGTAAGCATCAATTTAATGGTGAACAATGTGCAATATAATTCTAAACTACAACTCACCATGAAATGACCTGAATTCCATTTGCTCAATCAAAAAGGCCTCACCTTCACTGTAAATGCTGGGTGCAGATACTTTGTGAAGATCTACCTCTGACCTCAACCTTCAGAAGTGTAGACGCCTTATTTAATGACCTACTTTTGGCTTCTTGCTAGAGAACAGCAAGGCATATTTGGCACATTGAATGTGTATGTCTCATTCACACAGAGCAGCAGAAACTTTAGTTTTGTTTTAAAGCCCATTAAGATAATACCACAGAGAATCGTGAAGCTGACAAAATGGAGCTGTTTAGTAGAAGGTAGCTGGAAGTCTTGGACCTCTTGGGATAAAAGTATATTGTTTGTAACATAATCAGCAATTTGTATTTTTCCCCATATCCCAGCTCTCAGGGTGGAATGTCAATCTTGATGACACTATGTTGAATCTGATGGTCCTGGTATATCAACTTGTGTAGACTTACGAACATCTCGGTTTAGACTTTCATATAGCCAGCTGATGCCTTTGGTCAAGGTTATCTTTGACTTGAAACTTTTGCTCTATCTAGTAGAGAGATGAATAAATAGCAAGGAAGGGAAGAAGGAAAACATTTTCAGTCTCTGGATTATAAACTGTAAAAAAAAGAAAGAAAAGCAAAGCTTCCCATTCTTCAGTTTTTAGAGATTTTTTAGACTGCACTGGCCAAATTGGTCTGTTGGCAGAAAAAGGCAGGAAAAATAATCATCTGCCACTTTTGATTTTGGAATAAATCCTACGTATCAGAGGCTTGGGGAATAGCTGTCCCTGAGGTCACTTTTACTTTAAAACATAGTCTCATCAAGCTTCAAAAATCTTCATAGTTAGAAATAATGGAGCCAAGATAACTTTCGGAAAAATCATACTTGTTAAAAATGAGGCAGGTTATGTATTTTGTGATGAGTCTGCAATGTCAAGCAGTCCGTATTCCTGTGCCTTCAAAGTACACTGAATGATTGTAGTAGAAACAGGCTCCTGCCAAGCAGCTTGTAAAGAAATCCCTGCTTAACTTTCCAAAAAGTGTAATGTAGGTCTATTAATTTGCATGTGCTACACTATACATTAGAGAGGCACCTGTATCTTGAAATTCAGTACCACCTTCATGGAGTAGCTTAGAGCTAACCAGAGGTGGTAAAAACAGCACTTTGTAAAACTTAACTGGACATGCCTAGAAGTTGATTTAGTGCACACTGTTACATGTCAGTCCATCTAGAAGGAAGAGGAGTTGCGTAGGGATTGTTTGGTTTGGGGTTGTTTTTTCTGTAAAGAGGAAAAAGAGGATGGCAAAGCCTGCAGCAAATCACAGTAATTTGCCTTACATGAGTGCAACAACTCCTTTCCCCAGAGCTCTGCTTTTAACTAGCCACTAGAGTTTGCTGTAGCAGTGGCACAAACCTCACAAATCTGTTATGAATAGAGAGTGCTGTGTACCATCACTGCCTTTGAATGAGAAACAGAGTTAGGGTAAAATGTGGATCAGTCAAATGGCATCACTTCATGCCAAGTTTCAGTCCAATGTGAATGTTTATGGCCTCTGAAAATTCTGTTGTAACATAAAGGCTGCCAGATTCTTAAGTTCAGCGGTGTTATTGGGCTCCTAGTATAATACAAATGTTTTCTTTCTTCATATGATTTATGGGCCTGTCTCTGTATCTTTTATTTTTCTGGGATCTTGGGTAGTGAAGCAGTGTCTTAAGCATGCCAAACCTCTAACTGACAGCTATCTCATTGGTACTAGAAGAAGGGAGATTTTTTGGTCGGAGTACCCAGCTGACCAAAAAAAATAGCTTACAGTTGGCATTGACAAAGAAAAGTGCAGAAAAATATCACGAGTCCAAATATGCAAACCACAGACAGTTGAAGCCAAACTTGGGACACGTAAATGGTGCAACAGCACTTTTTCCAAGCAGATAAAAGAATTTATATAAGGTAGAGTTGTTAATTTAATTTTCATGCTCTGTAAAACTAAGCAGATCTTGGAAAGCTAAGATTTTTTTTTTTTTTTTTAAAAGTGAAGTCATTGACAAAATGAAGTGCTTATTGCTAAAGAAATGTGTGCCAGGATTCCTTAAACAGTGCCATTAGTAAGGGCAGGGATGATTACCCTGCTGATACAATGAAGACATAAATATATTGAAGACATTAGGTAAGTTAGGAATTTGTAATACTATAACTTAACGTGTGTGCCAGGATACTGGAAGCGATCTGCTGTTTGTGTTCTTAACTTATAAACTGTGAAATGCAATTTTGCTTTAACACTTGCAGTCCTGAGGAAGAACTATTTTTTTAAACACATGCTATGTATCCAAGATAATTTTCATTGCTTGTTAATACACAGTAATTTCACACTGTGGTCAGCGGATATATTAGTTTTTTGTCCAACTGGTCATTTTCAGCTTTTATTCTTGAAGAAAGCACTTTTAGACGTTGTACAACTTCTCCCTCATATTTTCATGCCAGCTTAAACCTAGCTTGACCTGGCACCATTTCAGGACACACATTTTTATTCTCTGAGGTCTCGCTGCTGGAGCTGTTCAAGACTGAGGCTGCCAATTTAGTGTCTGTTCACTAATCACTTTTAGCCAAGTCTGACCCAGATGGTAGTTTTCTTTCCCCTCAGAAATAAAACTAAATTTGTTGAGGAATAAGAGCTGTGTCATGTTTATAATGATGTATGATGGTGTCATCAGGGTCTTTGGAAACTTGTAAAAAGGTATCCACCATCTATAGACCTTCTGAACACAGAGCAGTTTGCAAAACCATGTGTCATGCTTTTACATGTCACAATAGAAAAAGTATGAAACCACTGTGCTTTGAGTATCAGGTGTGAGCAGAGTGGAATATAGTTGGCACTTTAAAAAAAACAAGGCAGAATGCAGCTTCCATGCTTCACGAGGTGTGTAACAGATCAGAAAGTGTCCATTTTGATGCCAAATACTGTAATATTTGGATAGAAGGAATCATTTTGGAAAGTTATTTTACATTTAAAACTTTAAGGGAAATGCAATGTTACCATCAAAAATTACAGGTTTGTTCTGGGTCTAATTATGTGCCTCTTTTAGCTTATGGTATATTTAAATGACATCATTACAGCATCTTTAATTTGATTTCGGTCCTTGAATCTTATTTAGAAAGAAGTTGATAGTAACATGCTACTGACAAAAAAGCTTAGTTTCAGGCTTTTAGTTGTGAATTTTTCACAGATGTTCTTGGTTACCTACTTAGGTGAGTGGAAAGCAACAATTTGTAGTATGCCTGAGTGGAATGGAGAAATATGACTGTGTAACATGATCCACTATCTCTGACCAGCTTGACAATCATTTTCTGTTGTTCTGTGAGGACTGCTCCCAAGATACAGGAGAAGCAGAAGCTTGAAAAACACCAGAAAACACTTGTCCATGTTTCCACTGTTCGCGCAGAGGTTGGTGTGGGAAAGCACAGAGCCATTTCAAGTCCAAAATTTTGGGAGAGAATAAGCAGTGCAAGCCAAACTGACTGCAGGTGCGTGGGTCTAGTCTTCAAAAGATCAACCCGGAGATCAATAAGCAGAAGTCTTGTCCCTCGCTTCTCAAATCAAGCTTTTAGAGTTTTCTCTTAGTGATGGACTTCTACAACCTAAGTCGGTGACTGGTAGTGGACTTTTCTGAAACCTTTTGAGAAATTTCTTTTCAAAGTGTTGTTGCCATGGCCCTTGAGAAAACCCGAGTCCCCTGTCAGTGCTGAACTCACCACCAGTGCCAGTAGCTTTCTCAACTTTCTAGATCCTGACTATCCTGACTATTACTAAGGCTTCAGATTGATCTTTTGGCTGGTTTAGTATACTTCACTGGCTTTAAATGTTGTTTCTCTGAGTCTGTTTACTGATCATTACCTGTGTTTTTGCCCAGTATGCTGATACAGCGTTAAGAGGTATTTCCCTTATATGGACACATAAATAGGGAACGCTGCTTTTTTTCTTGGCTCAACTCCTTCCCCTGACTGAAAAGAGCAGTCAACAAATCAGAATGCTAATACTTCTCTACAGAGAAAAACATTAATTAAGCAACAGGTTGTTTTAAATAACGTAATTTAAAACATAAGGAAATAATACAGCAATCCTGCATACCACTAGCAATTACTGTACATCTAAATCACTCCTGCTTATTTACATCATATCTGTGCTTTCTATCAAATATTTTACTTATATAATATAAATAGAGTTTAAATATATGTTTAAGTGTGTGTGTATTTTTAATTTAAATATGTATTGTTATGTAAATACTTAATTTACATTATGGGATAAATCTCCATTTGTTTTGAAACTTTATACTGTGGTTTACTATCATGCTTACCAGGCTGTTTTGCTTTTAAAGTAGAGTAGATCTATGCCACTACAACATTAATGTGCATCTTAAATATTGTAGTTTTATGGAATTCTGTAGCTAAGGAGTAGCATAAACAGATAGTTGGAATTTAGTAAATGTAGGTGTAAAACTGAACTCTACTCATTCCCATCCCTCTATCTTTAACCATGAAATCCATACTGTCCCCAAAATTGAAGAATAGTGAGAGAGAGGCTGAAAACTAGGATGTGCTGATGGATTTCCTGGTTGGAAGTTGGGTGTTTATTTTTGTAAATTCCATTTAAGCAATAATTACAAAGATAAAACAATTGAGTAGATCTGATTTATAGAACTTGCCGGTCCTG
>NW_009225250.1:0-22970 GCF_000690835.1 Fulmarus glacialis
GTATCCTGGGCTGCATCAAAAGAAGCACGACCAGGAAGTTGAGGGATTCTGCCCCTCTACTCTGCTCTGGTGAGACCCCACCTGGAGTACTTTGTCAAGATCTGGGGCCCCCAACATAAGAAGGACATGAACTTGCTAGAGTGAGTCCAGAGGAAGGCCACGGAGATGATCAGAGGGCTGGAGCACCTCTCCTATGAAGACAGGCTAAGAGAGTGGGGTTGTTCAGCCTGGAGAAGAGAAGGCTCTGGGGAGACCTTATAGCAGCCTTCCAGTACCTGAAGGGGGCCTACAAGGAAGCTGGAGAGGGACTTTGTACAAGGGCCTGTAGTGATAGGACAGAGGGTAATGGCTTTAAACTGAAAGAGGATAGATTTCAACTAGATATAAGGAAGAAATTCTTCACTATGAGGGTGGTGAGGCACTGGAACAGGTTGCCCAGAGAAGTTGTGGATCCCCCCTCCCTGGAAGTGTTCAAGGCCAGGTTGGATGGGGCTTTGAGCAACCTGGTCTAGTGGAAGGCGTCCCTGCCCATGGTAAGGGAGGGTTGGAACTAGGTGATCTTTGAGTCCCTTCCAACCCAAACCATTGTATGATTCTATCATTCTATGACTGTATCTAATGGAAATACTGTTATTTGTGGTGGAGTTTGGTGAATGAAGCAAACAGTAATTGTTTACAGGCTGGCCTATTTGCATATGTTTATTGAGAACTTACTCAAGAAACACTGCCCCTGTGAGTCTCCACTTGTATATTTGCTCCTCTTTATCCTTGTTATGGTATGAAGACACTTCAACACATTTTTGTTATTTGTCTGTTCATAAATTATTAACAATTGTTTATAAGGTATCTGAGATACTGATAAACCACTGTTTTTCTTAGAAAAATGAAATATTTAACCTTTTTTTTTTTTTCCTGTAAGAGTGTCTAAGTCACACTAGCAAGTTGATTTGGGCACTGGTTTTATTTAAGCTATTAATTATTAAATATTTAGCTTGCTACAGCAATGTTTCATTGCATTCATTGATCATGTTCAGCATTTGTCATACCAGATGGATGACAAAACAAATTGTGTTTATAGTCCATATACCCAAAAGCAATTAATAAAAAAGAAAATTACTGGTATTTGTTGTTAAAAAAAGTGGCTAGAAGTTGTGGAACAGATCCACAGTTATGTAGAACAGTGTCACGTCATTTATTTTAACAAAAGCGTACCATTTTACACTATCTAAGAATGTCACATATTTTTCTGTCATATCCATATCAGAAGCAGGGGTGCTGTATTTAAAACATATATATTTTTTTTACTGCTACTGATTTTTTTTTTTGTTTCTTATTTTACAAAGTAGTAAGTTGTTATCACTGAAATATACTGTGAATTGAGAAATTATTGTCATATATTTTGTAATACAGAAAAATCACATTATTTTGGGGCATACCAAAAGCTAATGATAGAGTGCTTTTCACACCAAACACTACATCCATAGAACTGAAGGAAATAATAGAGTGCAAAACACAGCATGCTTCCAGAATAGAAGCCTTTCTAGGTTTAAACAGATATAGGGTTTTTTTTGTTTTGTTTTGTTTTGTTTTTTCTTTCCACAAAGTCATTGAACCTTCTAATTATGAAATCCATGTGTTCTATGCATTCCCCTTTACTATGTAGAACTGCTACACTGTGTTTCTGTGGAGTGTATCCACTGTAAGAAATCCCCTCACTTTGCATTGAACAGAATACTTTCTTCCTCTGTTATTTTTATCCCTGTTTGATTTCGAAAGAAGGTCTTGAACCATAAAGGTAAAGTAATGCCTTCCCTGCCATCATAGGAGTTTTGCTCCATTTTGCTTCCACTCTGGCATTTCTCTGTCTCAGTAATCCTTGAAGCAGGGAGGCTTTGTGAGGAAGGAGCATCTCTTTCCCACTGTTGCTCACTCTCCAAATCTTTTTCCACAATCCCTCTGTGTATGCCCTAAAGAAGTGTTCATCCTCTCCCTCATTCTCATCCTCCCCTGAACTTCCCCACCCTCCTCACCCACAAAAGCATTTTTCATAATGTTAGCAGTTTGCTCCATGAATCATAGAATCGTAGAATCATAGAATCATTTAAGATTGGAAAAGACCTTTAAGATCATCAAGTACAACCATAAATGAGTTTTTCTGGACCCTGAGCCAAGAAAATATTGAGACATCTTTGCAATTTTATTTCAATAGGCATCTTTATTAGCTTTCAGGTTATATCATGAATAATAATTTGTTAGATCAAAGCTCTGCATGATAAGTTTAGTATTATTTAGGATAAGAAATAGAGTAAAATGATTTACTTCCATTCCTTGGACTCCTTTACCTTTTTTCCCCCCCTGTACTTGCCTGATACTATGAAACATATTTCAGGAAGATACACTGTAATTATTTTTTTTTTTTTTTTTTTATGTGTGCAGAGTTTGTGATCTTGGAGGTTGAGCTTCTTCAAGGTAAGATCCAGTACAGGAATTGCAGAGCTTGCACAATTTTATATTTTACACTCATATCTATTGCTGACACAAACTATAATTCAAATGCATAGTCAAGTCCATTCATGAACAATAAATAAAGGATATTAAAAATAAAACCCCTACAGTGACCACATACCTTTAACCTTTATGAAGAAAAAAAAAAAAAAAAAAAAAAAAAGACAGAAAACCTGATAAGTAAATCTAGTGGAGTCATTCTGTCCTTATAGAAAAGCAAGTGATGCAGTTTGTTTAGCGATATTTTATATTCAATGAAGCTATCGTTAAGGGCTTCACCCAGGTCCCTAAAATACACTTTGCTATTTTTAGGTCTCATTCATCATGCAGATAAACTTTAAACTTCTCTAGCATAAATTAAGCTGTTCTTTACTTTGCAGGTCACCTGACTGTGAATGGCACAATATGCTTCCAGTCCAACTACTTTAGTTGTGCTGGACAGAGAAAATGCTGAGCATTATACAGTTTCAGGCAATTTGTGGGCCACATGCAAAGACTGAAATTGTGTCTTGACATATTTTTCTAGAAGTGGTATAATTGGAACAGGTGCAGAAAATATTGATCACAAGTGTGTCTAAGCCACCTCTCTCTCCTGATCTCCAAAACACTGATTTAACTTAGGCAACCTGGGAAACTATTTTCAGTTATATTTCTAATTTTTAGGTGTCTTGGGTACAAAAGCCAGAATATTTTATTTATGATTTTATCATTTTATATATGATCCCATATGTCTTTGACATATTTATTTTGCTGCTTGGGCATTGTCATTGTCATTCTCTCTATGCCAAGGCTAGCAGAGCATTACTGTGATACAGTAGTCTGCAAAGCCTATTCGAGAGTAATTCTGTTATATTTTTCAGGCTGTTTGCACCAAAATATGTGAGTCAGGGTGGTGTTAGACCGCTAACTATATTATTCTGCTTTTGCTTGTCCACTGAGTATGTGTGTGTGAAACATAGTGAAAATCTGCTTGAATTAAAAATACCTGGAGGAGAATGGTATAATGGCACACCAGTTATTATAAGATGGCAATGCAGGATGATTTTTTTGTTAAAATCCTGGACAGCTTTATTGTGATGTTAGATTTGGATAGACCTAATTATCTAGTAAGCTTTATTTATGGCTATGACGAAAATGTGACTGAGATATCCAATCCTGATAAAAACCTTCCCATAAGAGTACAGCTAGGTGCCAATTGAATTCTTCAGACACAGAAAAAAAAAAAAAAAAAAAAAACACCAAACAGATTTCTCTTTCTTTTTCTTACTGTTGATCACTGAATCATAGTCTTGAATTTGTAAGGGAATTCTGTATGTCAGACACCTTCAGCACCTGAATTTTCTTTGCAGTAAGATTAGAAAAGAACATAAGATACCTTCAAAATCATCCAGCAAGTGAGCGACATCAAACTGGACACTTTGAAAATCCTACTATGCTATCTTCACAAGAAGACTACGTAAGGTGAAGTAAAAATAACAGATACAAACCCACTTAAAGTTTATCTTTTTGTTGTGGTTTAACCCAGCAGGCAGCTAAACACCACACAACTGTTAGCTCACTCCCAACACCCCCAGTGGGATGTGGGAGAGAATCGGAGAAAAAAAAAAAAACCCAAAAGCTAAATTTGTGGGTTAAGATAAAGACAGTATAATAGGACAGAAAAGGAAGGGGAAATAATAAGAATAAGAATAAGAATAAGAATAAGAATAAGAATAAGAATAAGAATGATGATGTTTAAATAATATACAAAATAAGTTCTTTGTTATTCTTAAGGCCTGTTTTACCCAGCTACCAAGACTTTATTCCCTTAATGACCAGTACCTGTCCATTTGAGTTTTGCATCATCTCTGTTATCAGCCTGTGCTTATATGTTTAAGACTCCTTCTGTCATCTTGTGCTTGTGCTTTTTGGGGTAGGCTGTTAAAATCCCTCATTTTTCTTCAACATCCCTAAATCTGTGTTTTTCTGATGAAGTATCTAATGTTTTAATATCACAACCAGGTCACATATCTTTGTTTCAGGGTTATTGAAAAGTTCACGCTACAAACATAATGATTCAGTAGAAAATGTGTATGTGTCTATGGATACATTTAGATATAACTTTTTGGTAACTTCTATGTTTATTGTGGACTACTTCCTACAAATGCTTCTGAAGACACATTTTATCACCACATTATCATATACTGTAAAGGGAAAATTATAATTAGCTACTTAACATCTTTGGCAGATGTGTATGAGAACATTTTAAATGACTATATAAAATTTTCGGCATTAAAACCATATTCTGTCTCAAATATAATTTGTTTCATTTTTCTGTTTAATGAAGTGTAAAACAGTGATAAATTGTAGAATTCTTCGTAAAGAGTGCTCATATTATTTGTATAATGCAGTTAGTGAACTAACTGTGTTTCAAAAAGCAAATGAGTTGATGGGATGGAAATATAATTTGCAGCTTAAAGATCAAAAAGCAAAGCAATAACATGACACCACTGATACTTAATTAAATTAGTGTGCATTTCACTTAAAGAGGCAGTTTCAGTGCTTCAGCATCAGTAACCCTCTTAGCAAGCCCAGTACTGTGGACATGTGTTGAGGCACTTAAAAAATGGAGATGGCAGGCTGATCTCCATAGGGAATTGCTGGTGCACACACAGAGTTCCACTGCCATTAACAGGGTCTAGGAGTCAAAAGGACAAATACAGACAAAAAATGACAAAGTCAGTTAAAGGACTGGGACTTGGTAGCTTCAACTTTATCAGTATTTTAACAGAGATAGACACAGATTATGAGGAAGAAAGCACTCTTTTGTTTAGGCTTTGCCCTACTTTTTTCATCTGGAATTCAGAAGACAAGTTGTTACCTCATGAAACTGCATAAATTCTAGTTGATTTTAAAGAACAGTCATCTCTTCACGTACTTTCACTTATTATGAAACTAAGATTGTCATATGCAGCTTACAGATTTCACTAGCAACATACAACAACCATTTAAGATTTGTTACTTAAAAGGGTCCCCACTCAGTGTAACAAGATAAATGTAATTCAGGAGAAGATATTTTTTCTCTGTGTGCTAGAGATGGGACTGGAGCTACAGAAGATCCCTAGCATGAAGTGCAATTGAGTTAGAAGTTGATATTAGAAAGGAGTTATTCATTGATATGAAACATTTTTGACTGTTGAAACAACTGAAGCTGCTTACTGTAGCCATCAGGGGAAGAGGAGAATGAGCAATGAATATGAATTCAGGAAGACAAACTGGGTTCCTTGAAAGCTGTTCAGTAAAAGACACATGTCATGTAGAAGAACAAGTAGAGATATTATGTAAAAAATGAGTATTCTTTTCTCAGATGAATGAGAAATTTATTTTTTAATAACAACAACAAAAAGATTATTTCAGTTATCCCAAATATCTAATTTAATAAATAAGTTATTCCTAAAAAAGGAATTGCGTTGTTCTCCAAGCATCATGGAAGGTATACTAGTAAGAATTACCTAAAACTGAGTACTGAGTAAATGTTCAGGCAAGACGATAGCAACCTAACTTTATTATGAACAGCGCAATACCTTTCTTAATAAACATTTTTGCTGTAGCTGCACTGTCATGACAGGTACATTCGGGCAGAAGGATTCTTTTTTTGCTGCCTTTTTCTGGAGTTTCTGGAAAGATAAAGCTCCTGATCCCATCTGTGGGCCTTGATTTTGTAATGCTTTTACAAGCCTGTTATAAGTTTCACTGCTTTGAATGGTTATAATGGTAATTATTTTGGGTAATGTTTCAGTTCGCATGCTTAGGATAGCTTTAATGCATGAGATAATGTTTCCCATGATGGCCTACAGACTATGTCTCTGATGCAGTGTTCAAGATGCAATGTTTGTAAGCCTTTGAGAGTGGCTGCTGAAAAGCATGCAGTCTCTCAGACGTGTAACCAAACATGAAAAGCCCATTTTATTTTGAAGCTCTTCCTTCCCCAGAAATTATTTTGGCAACATACACAGTGTTAATATTACTTTTCCACCACATACCCACTATCTGCACACCCAAGGGTGAATTAGAATTAAATGTATTTAAATTAGAGACAGAAAAATTATCAATTTAGAAAGGCATTTTCTCCAAGCTTTATTAGAGAAAGATGCAAAGATACTCCTTATGCCTTTAAAAATGCTGTCAGTATTAACAACGTGACTAGATAAAAGTGTTATAAAAATGTTACAACAATCTCATTTCCAATCTACAGAACAAACAAGCTTAGTTACTAAGGACAAAATATATCCCCCAGAGGAAAACCCTATGGAAGTGTAAAGTAATTTCATAATTGTGAAAAGGCCAAACATTGATTCCTTGGGAGTTCATGCTTTGTTTGCTGCTGCACAGATGATAGCAACAGATTCCTTTCATTCATAACCAGTAAACAAAAAGCTTACGTGTATTTAACTCAGAGGTGGAATTTGACCCAGTTTGTCCTTGTCTCTCTATTGCTAAAAGGTTAAGACTGATCCTTCATCACAGAGGAAAATGCTACTGTGGCTTTCAGGCAAATGATTCCAGAATGGCTATTAACCTCTGCACTTCGATCCAAATTTATAAAAGAACATGAAAAAAATTGAAACAGCTTTAATGCAGCCTGGCATGATTTTCTTCTATGACACAAAGAAGCCACTCAAAGGCCACTTTGAAGTCATACTGTCTGTTCTAAGGTGCTTCCCATATTTAATAAAAAACAGTCTCTGCTCTGAGCCACAGGAAGATAACACGTCCATTTTTGTTAGCACAAAACTCATTAATTTGAATAAGAAAAATATGAATGAATATTTTGTCATTTGGGTTATTAGCCTTCCATATCTTTTCTTACTCTATCTTATATACTTTTAATGATATGGAATATATGTGTTATGTTTAATTTAGTCTTTAAGTCTCTATGGTTAAAACTATTTGGTTTTGTGAGAGATCCAGTATATCTTTTGTCACAGAAAGTGTAGAAACAAAATAATAGTAATAATAGAAATCAAATACCATCAGTCTGAATACTTACACTAAATAAGGCCAAAAATTACATTTCTATTGCTCAAATGTTTTTCATTTGCTGAAGAAAAAGGAGACCATCTGCTGAGGAAGTGATAGCAGAGTACCATTAGTAACTTCTTGAAGTATAGCAATGTTACAATATCAATCTGCTTTATGCTAATGTGCAGGACACGTCTCACATAACAGTTTCCTCTAGTTTTGTCTTTTCTTATAGTGCACTCGCTTTACATTCAGTTCCTGCCTTCTCTTAACCACTCCTGTATCCTTCTTGTCCCACCTGGAATTTCAGAAAGCCATGGTATCAGGGCTGGAAGGAGGCAGATTTTATAGGAATAAGAAGTAAATGGAAATCTGGGTTTTTTTTTACAACCTAAGTCTTAACTTATAAAAGGGGTGTTATAATTACTGCATGATCTGAATAAACATGACAGACTTGATCATCTATTTATGGCTAGCTTTATTCAGAAAAGCACATAAAGTTTACATTATATTCTTTGAGAACCAGTCTCTGCAGTATATTTCCAATTTCTGTGACTGCTCTTTGGTTTGCATATATCATTCATATGCTTAAGAATTATATATATGAGATCACTAATATGATGAAAATAATTTCCATACTAATAACTCCTGTTGATTAGGAGACTAAGTGAAGAATGAAAATTACATATCTCTATGAAAGATTATACCTATTCTTCCTTTCTATTCAAAAGATTAAAAATCTTCATCTGATTTCAAAAGCTCTACTTTTTAGGATGGTTGGTTTCAGGAACTGCTAATGGTCTATAGGGTCTTTTTTGCAGAACATTAAGGCTGTCCATTGGCCTCTTTCATTAGCAGACATGAAAGTATTTGGAATTCCAGTTCCTGCTGTGAAGTTGTCCACATTACAATGTTCATGCCTGTGGCAGTCTTAGCAGCCAGATCAAGTACTAAATGGGCCACAAAATATACTAACATATCTTAGATAGGTCTTTTGCAGAAAAAGAGAGGAAAAGAAAAAGGCAAGGCACTTTCAAGATTATTAAGGATAAAACAATGAAGATATGAGCAAGACACACTGCATTTGCCCATGCTGTATTTGTTCCAAAGCCTTCACTATACATAAACATTTTGGGTTTAATTCTATTATTAAAAAGTTTTTTACCAGCAAATATGAAATATAGTCTCTTGGTAACTAATTGGAAACTTTCTATTCAAGACTGAGAAAATGGCAGGGCGTCATTTAGCTTTAAAAATTCTTAATGTGTTGTATGAAAATGTGGTTTTGGACTGAGATGACCTGAAATGCTTAGACAATCATCTGAAGTGCTTAGACTCATTAATAAAATCTTGTGGTCAGTGTGTTTAAGAAATACATTTTATCCCTTAATCCTTTGTGCTTTTACTTTGTCTAGTATTTGTATTCTTGGGGGGGGGGGGGGGTGGGGGGTTGTTTTTTTATTGTTGTTTTCGTTGTTGTTGTTAACATTGCCTACTTCTACAGTTACTTATTTTTTAGCATTATGAAATCTATATCAGATACGATTTTAGAAAAAAGTATTGATATTCATCCTCATAATTTATAAAAATGCATAGAAGTTCAAAATATGACAGAGATATAGACACTGAAAACAAAAATGGAAAGTTAGAATTTTTTTGTTTATGAGTTTAATTACACTGTGCAAGGCTAACTACTTCCAAATAAGGAAAATTTTACATAATATTCCAGAATTAATGAAGCACTTAAAATAGTAGTTATCATTAAAAGCACTTGTCACCATTTGGAAGCAGAGAAACAATAATTATAATGTTCAATTGTTAAAGTTCTACAAGAAAAATATCCTGTAGTTTATTCCGTTTTGCATGCCTACATGAGATGTAGCTGATGCTCAAAATGATAAGAAAGAAGGTCTCTAGTCTAAAATGCCAGCAGTTAAATAAACATTTTTGAGAGCACCTCAAAGATAAATGGAGTTACGTAGTAGTAAAATTTTTTCACTGAATCCATCAGAATGGTAGTTTTCCTGTTCGTTTCTTGCATGGTCCCTAATCTTGGTTTCAAAAAGACAGATACACCAAAACAATGCCTGTCAGTATCTGAGTATAGTAAGGAGTTTTAGGCTTCCAAGAAAACTTTCAAGGACATCAGTTTCCAATTCCTGGGGTGTAAAATTTGTGATAAAAGACTGTGAATGGCTAACACTGTTTGCTAAAATACCTTTATTGCCTCAGAGCCTGAAATGACAGCTGTACAAATGGGGTTACAGCAACCTTATATGTATTTTACAGGTGGTCATCTTTCTCTAGCACTTAACTCAGAAGTAATGAGCTGTGATTCATAACTTTATTAACTGTAATAGAAATTTTACTATTGAAGTGACATTGGAAGGATGGCTTATACTCAAGGCATTAGACTAATAAAGATGCAATGTGTTACAACAACTTAGCAATCTTTTCTACTGGTTTTCATTAGATAGCTTTTATCCACAGGTAGCTAACTTCATCTCCTTATGCTTTATGAAAAACTTTAGAATCAGGTAAGAAAATATACCTTTTTTTTATTTGTCACGCATCTCTCAGACTGGAAGTTTTTCTAGAATCTCTCTCCTTGTATTTGTGTAACACTTAGTACAATATAGCATGGCTTTGTTTGATTCCCTTAGATACTGTTGTGATAATGAAAATCTGTCTCTAGACTTAGACATGAAGTCGATAACATGTTATCCAAAGGCTACAATCTTTGGATTTGTTTTTTTGTTTTGTTTTGTTTTGGGTTTCTTTTTCATGTTAAAAATTCCTCAGTGGTTGTTTTCTAACTTATATTTTATATTTTAATTGTCATATCAAAAGTGCATAGTTCTAATATTAAATCTGAGAATTAATTTTCTTGGAGACACACCTGCTGAAATGAATAAGAATATTCAATGTCAGAGCCTTCATTAAAAAAGAATACTACTTTTAAAAGCAATGAAAATTTACTAATAACTATCAGCTGTAAAAGGTATTAAAAACACACTCTTTTGATGATAGTTGTTGTAGAAGTCATATAGTTGTTGCCACAGATAGTATTGCTAAAAGTGACAACCAAAAAAAAAAAAAATTAACAAAAGAGAAATCAAATCAATGATGTCACAAATGGTGCATGAATGGCTTCTATGATGACAAATTTATCTGCATGGGCATAAAGAGTGAACCCCACAAAGTAATCTGCCAAACTCAGTTTCATTTACACTTGCCTAATGTTCAAGTTTGATTCAGACAACCTACGTTTAAAGTCAAGTATCTGGGTTAAACTGCGCAGTGAACCGTAAATGGTCTGGGTTTCTTCACCTGCTCTCAGCATACAAATAAATGGATCCCCCACAGTGACATGTGCAAAGGAAACAAGGGGTAGACAGATCTGTTTGGTTTTGGATGCCAGCTTTAACAAGAGCCCAGAAAGCAAGTATAACAGGTATAGCAGTTTCTCAATCATTCAACTTAGTTCTTTAAAAAAGAACAGACATAATATCTTTTTAAGAGAAGTAAACTAAAAGACATTAGAGAAAAGAAGTTACAATTTCATAAAAGCTCATATCCATTCTCCTCATTCTGAGATTGGTCCTAATGCTGTCCTGGCTACCAAATATCCCTGTTGTGAGCAGGAGGTAAGCCTAAACAACATTACAGTCCCACTAGCCTGAAAATTTAGGAGTGCAGGAATTACGTTGGTTTGGAGACCAATCAAGTCTTAAATAGTGAGTTGCAAATATTATACTAGTGACTGAATATTCTGCTAAAGTTCATAAAAAATCCCAAAGCTCAAATATATTTGCAGTAACTAGTGGAGCAGTTCTGAGAAACAAATGTATACTAATTTCCATCTGTTCACAGACAGAATAAAGGGCTACATTCGGCAAATACATGTCTTGTGATGAATACTTCAATCAGCTAAGAATAATAATGCAGCTTCAAACGTCTCATAACTTTTCCTACAGGCTTCTCTCTCAATAAGATGTGGGCTCTCACATGATCCTGAGATTCATAAGACCAGTCTGGCTTTATGTGAGTACGTGCACTTGAATGTAACTGAATAATTACACAACTGTATGCACAACAGACAGTCCAAATCACACTAAGAAGCTTCCAAAACTGTGAAGTTTTGGAAAGATATGGAGGTATTGCAGGAATTAGATTATAAAAATTATAATCCACTACAAATCAAATTTATCTGACTTCTGTTTGACACCAAAATCTCTGTAATGAAGAATTTGCATACAGGGTCTTTGAGGGAACATTAAATAAAAAAAAAAAGATATCCAAACTGGTGCTCCAAAAATTGCCTTCGAACACTGAAGGAAAGTGCAAAGTACATTTAAAGTCATACAAGGTACAAAAATCTAAGGTATTGTGAGCACAAAAAAAAGTACTTACAAAATGTAGTCCCTTTAAAAAGCTTTTTTTAACTGACCCGAAAATGTAGATTGTTACAGAGCAACATCTCATCTCTTTTATCCCTTAAGTAAAAAAGAAATAGTGTAATAATAATTAACATTCTTTTAAAGTAGTTGTTGTGAGTGAATAAAGTCCTGTTTTCACTACCTTATATAACTTCCTGGTTGCTGTCAGTATGTGTGAAGCTATTATTACTTCATTACACTACTGGCTTGACATATGCATTATAACTACAGACACAAAGCAGAAAGGAAGGCACATGTAAGTAGCAAGATTCACTTTTCATTGTATTTTGTGGAGAGAATCATTATACCTCTATGTGATAACACCGAGCTGCTTTGTGACATTTCAAAACAATGGCTCTTGCATTGTTTTCAGTTACTTTAAGTAAATGTTGAGAATCCCCTTGCACTAAGAATCATAAAGTGTTCAATTGCTGCTGTGTCAAAAAGAGTGCAGATATTTATATATATAGATTGCTTGAATGTTGCTTCAAAAAATTTGGTAGACTTGACCCCAGCACCTCATCTTCATGTTTAAATTAATATTTAGGATTTATTTTTCAAAAAAATACTAGCAGGATTGAGGAATCTAAGGTTTATTTTTCAAAGAGATTTCTTTTGGATTTTTTTTTTTTCAGTGGGAAATGATAATTTAGGGTGAAATTCATCTAACCTAATTTTCCCTGGTAAAATTAGACATCTGATGTGATTTAGACCTCTGGGATTACAGGACTGGTTAGTGCTCTAGAACCTGCAGACTGCTTCTCTCCCTAACAAACAGTTACAGAAAAGCACCTGCAGAAAGAGATTTATTCTCCCTGTCTCAGACCCTGATACAGATACATAGAGTGAATCATCACTGCAGGTGTCTGTTTCTCTTCAGACTGGGGAAGAACCAGAAGACATAACTGTGGCCTGACATTTAACTATTAGATGACCAGAGGTACATGAAATAAGTACAACCCTCGTGGTGGGTCCCTTTGATGATGTCCCTGCTGTTTTTCTCCAGATGAATGTGCTTTAGTTCTTTAGTTTTGGGTTTTTTTGTGTTTTGGTTTTTTTTTTTCTTCTTCTTTTTTTCTGTACGTGAAATGAAAATTCCAATGCAGCTGTGCTGGACACAAGGGACATCAACAGTGCTCTGGAAAGATATTTTTTCCACCTACATACTCTTTCCTGATAAAAACCTATGTGGGACTGGATTATTAAAACAATGGAGCAAAAGAGGGGAGATTTTAGGAAATCTTCTTCTCTACTTTTTTCCCCCTTCATTGTTGCTTTGTTGAGATGATCTTTCCCTGGAATAGACTCTTGGTCATATTGTTTTAAGTAATAGATATTCAAGCTGGCAATTTTATTTGCTACCAAAGAATTATGTAAGTGGGTGTCACAGACCTTACACCCATTATAGAAATTATATTTGACAATACCATGAAATATGACTTCTTCCAGTAGAGACTTCATATGACTTCTTCATACAATTTTCCATCTTTCTCTAATTTATTATTAACTTTATATTACATTTATTTTAGAATGTAAATATTCATTTAGATATATCAGAGTGTAAATGTAGGTAAATATTATTTCTTACTTTAATGACCTGTTATTGTTTGCTGGACTTACTACATTTTTCTCACTTATTATAAAATCAAATTCTAAGTAAAATACTTACAAGATGTTAGTAATGTATATCTCCTAATTGAAAGAGACAATAATTTATGTCCACAATGGGTACCTAAAGTTTAAGCACTAGTATGTCAAGTTAATTCAATGTCAGCAGTGTATTTTCACATATTCAGTATTTCTATTACCTTTGTTTCACTCTACATTTTAAATGATTTGAAAATGGACTGCAAACAATCACAAAGATGGAAGCTGTAATATAATTTGAAATGAGAGTGTGCAGAAAAGAATCCACCAGTAAATGTAACAAGATATTAATCACGTTCTAAGTTACTGTGCAATTTTAATTTTGCTCATAGTCTACTTTAAAACAAAATAAGGTGAACACTGAACTACTTCCGGAGGTAAAAAAAAATGTATGCACGCAAAAATATATGGCAGCTTAAATTAACTGTACAGTTAAATTGCTGAAGTCTAAATGATTCATTGGAGGTAAGAACATACTGAAATGATTACTGGACTTTACACCTATCGACAACCTGGGTGCCCAAACACCACCTTGGACTGCAAAACTCCTGGTAGGGACATCGTATCTTACATGGTAAAAAAGAAAGCTTGATTTCGAAATAATGGCTGTCTATGTTTAGGAAACCTGTATGTAAGGACAATGCTAAGCCATAGAGATGAAATAGCATTCAAGGGAGATAGTACCAGCTGATTTGGAGGTCACAGCTGTATAAGAAATATATATGGCTGTATATTACATTTGTTCCCACAACTGTGATCTGCAGCATGTGGTCACAATGTATTTATTTATGTTCAGAAGAGTTTTATGAAAAAAAAAAACTGTCTTGTCTTTGTTAAAGATCTTTCTTTATTCTCCTATAATGCTAGATCTTTTCACAAGTTTTCTGAGAGGTATTAGCATAACGCTCAGGCCATTTCATTTGCTAAATCCTCAAATTTTGCTTAAAGCAAACCCTCTCCCGCCCCCCCCCAAAAAAACAACAAACAACAAGAAAAGAAGCTCCATATATTTGAAGAAGGTTTTAGATAATATTTAGAAAATGTTCTAAAGTACTTTTACGCAATGGATATTGAGGCCTAGATTCCCTATGCTAGCTTAAGGTCCTTAGCTTAGACACCAAAGTGCAGACCTCACTTGGCTGGTGCTTCCTTCACAGACAGAGGCAGAGAAGAATAGCTCCTGAGGAAGATCTTAAGTGAGTTGAACCACTCTGGAGATAACAGAGGCACCTGCTCATATCTTCTCTCAGCTTGTTCTTTGCCAGCTTCTCATAAATATCACTACAGCACTGGAATTTGCATTTCTCTCTCTTTTTCAGAGATTTGAGAGGATTTCTGCTGAGACAAAACTCCTAGCTTAAGCAAGAATTCAGTATGATTAATCTGGCTCATATGTTCCAAGTCTTTTGATAAACATGTTTCCAGTACCTGAGTCCCTTACTCCTTTCCCTGGTTCTTTGCATCTTGCTGCCTGTAAATTGTGACACTAACAATCAGGAATAATTGGTTATGGTTTGTTTAGATTTCACATTTGGTATACCATGTTTTACTTGTCATTCAATCCCAAGGAACAAAGCATGGTTGTTTTTTTGGGGTTTTTTTTTGGTTACCCCTTAACTACTGAATCTTCATAAAAGTTCTAATAATGATCTGTCTTTAATTATACAAAACATTTAAATTAAAAAAAAAAAATCATATTAAAATTAAACACATCATATTATTATTTTAGAAAGGGGTTTGTGGTTAATTATAAAAATATCACTGCATCTGCAAAATGCATGCATATGTATTTGCCTTGCACATATTCTGAAAATCAGATTAAAATATGCATGCTATTAAATGGGTATGTTATCAATACACAAATATGTGTTTATTCATGTAGATTGAAAAAATGAAATAATAAACATTTAGAATTTTGAGTGAAAAACATAATTCTATAGCTATTTTTACTGGTGAAGTGTGTGAACATTTATGATCTCACAAAATTAAACGGTCATTATCAGCTAGACTCAGAACGATCAAAGTCCCGAAAAGGGATAATATGCCCTGAAGCTAAACTCCAAACAGGAAATGGGTGGCAATTTGCCAATAATTTTGCTATAATTTTGAAGTAAGTAGTATCTAGATGGCTCTCTCACAACATTATTTTTTTCTTGTTAAAGCAGCAGTTGGTAGTTCCCGTTTTGTGTTAGATCCTCCAGTATGACGAAGACATTTTATACAGCTACTGGATTACACGGTCTCCAGAGGCTGATCTCACCATTTCTTGTCACTGTGGAGTTATTATCTGCAAAAATGCTTGGAGGGCCCATAATTATGCTAATCCCCACTTGACATTTTAGATCCTTTTGCCACTATCTTAAGCCATCCTAAGTTCCAGCATCACATAGCATCATCAAAATACTGTTAGACAGCTATCAAGTAGCACTATGAGGATTAGAGATGTGTAATATCTAGCTATAAATGACTATTACAGCTCTTCCATCTTGTGCTTTTGACCACAGACAGGAAAGCAGGTCTATTGAATCTGGGTGATAAAAACCCAAATTAAGACCTCAGGTTTTCCTTTCTCATTAGTTTTCTTGCTGTTCATAATCCAAGGTATCATCTTACTGCTTATTAACACCTAATTATTCCATTATATCAATTAATTTGTTTTACATGTTCAGTGGAATGCTTCACTTCAGCATTCAACAAAACCAGGCCAACAGATATGATTTTAATTCCGTATAGAGAATCAGTATTTGTGTATTTTGCCAAGACTATTTACCACTGTATATAATATATGAGCTATGATAAATGTGAGCAAATACCTACAGGCATAAATTTTGATCTTTATGTATGTACTTTATCCGTAGCAAGCTTAAGAAAGATATGTCAAAAGTATTAAGAATGATGTGTTCAGGTTTTTCCATCTGTGTGTATATATATATATAGGTGAATAATTTCACTAGAAGTCACTTGTGTGGATATATAAATTCCAAACACTCAAAATCATTGTACGTGTCAAGTTTCAGCAGCAAAACCTGAAGAGAATGGAATTGTTATTATATTCTAACTCCTGAAACTTTCAGTTAAGAAAAGTTGGATTTGTTGGAGTTGCTGAAGACATGAACAAATGAGAAAGCTTAACTTTCAAAGTTCCCTTTTAATTTCACCTCACAATGGAAACACAAATGATGATCAGAAATATTTTTAGAATTTTTTAGTGCAGAAAAGAAATTTTATAAAAACAAATCAGTGTTTAAATTGAATTTGCATAAACTCCTGCACCTTTTGCATAATTGGTTCTAGTAAATGAAATACTTTGACAATTCCTGCTATATGTTTTCACTAAAAATTAGAAAAAAACAGCTTCCAACTGCTAAGACAAATGAAAAAAATTGACAACATCAGTTTAAAAAAACGAAAACAAAAACCAAAACCAAAAAAACCACCCTAACTTAATTTTGGTGAAAGCATTTCAACCAACTGCACTATTTTTTTTACCTTGTACAGGATGGACCATATGCTCAAAGTTATCCAGGTCATAGGTGAATCAATAGAAGTCTTCCTGACTTCAATAAAAGCTGGATCAGACCCAATGTGAAGAGCTATTTATGCAGTTCTAGGACTCTGACAGTCCAGCAGAACAAAAACAATGCACAAAATATGACTCAACACAGTGCAAAGGAGGTAAGGCCAGCCATATCCTCTGTGTTTTCTTCCCTATGACCTACCAGTGTTTTTTTGTGCACTGTTAGCTTCACAGCATGTCAAATTAGGTAAAGTCAAGGTGTCAACATTTACTTCCATTTTTTTTTTACTTTTCCTGTCCATAAGTGAAGTGAAGGTGAAGTTTCTGGGACCTTTGGGATAAAGTACTTGAAACAACTTCCTTTTTTTCTGCCCTTCTCTAAGATAAATAACAAGTATCAGATACACTCTGTAATGAACATGAAGAAATGCTGGAGAGAAGAACCAGAAAACTTGTCTTTTATGTGTGTTAGTTCAGCGTAGTCTTCCTGCTTTGTCACTGTCTTTAATTTCCCCTCTAGCCCTATAAAAACTTCTAGCTGTCTCTTAAATTCATTTATAGTATGTGCTTCAATGGGCTTACATGACAACTTATTCCTCACGTTTATTACTTTTAGAATGAAATAGTTGTGCTTGAATACTGCTGCTGTTTCCATTTAAAGGAATATTGTCTACTTATCAGGTTTTGTTTTGCTTTAAATTGACTAATTTTTAAAAATAGACTTTTTTACTGACAATCCCTCTTTAAACCTTATACCCAGATCTCGATATCTATAATTGTATCTCTGCTCCAGCAGTGAGGTATAGTACAGTCTTACGGATAAGTTGGAAAGATTCAGCTACCTCTCCTGAGTCAGTACAGTAGGTGCTGTTACAGTAATAAAATCTTGCAGGCCTCCCTATAACTGTATGTCATCTTTCCAAAGAGCAAATCAGAGAGATGACTGCACGTTTGCCACGATGCTGTGAGTGTGACTACAGATCAGCAGAATGGCCATGTTGTCCAGTCACCTAACAATCTAAAAGAAACTGACTGACTCTGTTGGTTACTAACTCCACATCTTTCAGCACTGGAAACTCTCATGGGTATTTGCAGCACTCATTGAATTTCTTCCCTGTCACCCTTTTGTAAAATAACAACAGTAATTGTTTTTTCTAAAATAATCCATAAGCAGGGCTTAAAATGGGCAAAGACTTTGGCAAAACAGGAGGGATTTGGGGGGATTGCTTAGAAATTTTTATAAGAGCTTCTACCTAAGTTTTTTTCTTTAAGTATCTTTAACTTTGAGAAAACAGGAAGTTATTTGTTAGTTTATTTATTAATGCTGAAAATGCTAATGAAAAAAACTTCTTGGTTGAATGCCAGATGGGAACATTGTCATGCTGGCAAAGAGAAGGTCTCTATTAGTCAGGTGCATTTTGAAATGATGAAATCTCATGTGTATGTTTTTACAGTGCTGACAGGGGAAGCATATAGCACAGAGCAGAACTAGGTGGGTTTTTTTTTTTTCTTTTTTTTAATTATTTTTAATATATTGAAAAGAAATGGAAGATTTCCAGTGTAACTTCTTCATCAAAATCTATTATAGGGATCAGCCAATTGCTTGAGATGCAACCAGCTGACATAAGAGAAAGGTGTAAAATTGAGTCATTATTGGACAATAATTTAGTCAAAAAGTATTGCTTCTGGGTTCACAAGGATGACTGATATGACCAACTACAGCAATAATTTCAGGTTTGTTTCAGAGGTCTATATCATAAATGGACATCTTCTCTTAGTAGAGAGCATCATACTGATGGTCTTTAATGCTGACTTGTTCTTGAGCAAGAATGTGATGATCAGCCTCCCACTTCCAGAGTTTGTTACGCTCCATGTTTTCATTTACTGCTTGCACAGTAATAACATGGAGATAGCTCAACCTTGTTAAAGTAAACTGGTTTCTCATTTAAGGAGTGGTTTATGTCTGGCATTCTAGCCATGTGCACAAGATCAGCTTTCTGGCACATCTTCCAAATTCTTTCTTTTTGCAAATAATAGTTTCAAAGTCCAACTCAGGTCATCACATCAAAGAGGAACTGGACTAGGACAGTTGTGCTGCTGCTTATACAGGTACACTGCAAAAGAGTAGAAGGAGGTATTAAATTCTTCCTACTATGCCCCCTCATTCTTACCTTTTCAAGCAAGAGCTGATACGCATGGTTTGAAAAAGGCAATTTATTACAGGGAGAAAAAGGCAATTTATTCTTATTCAGGCCTTTTTCTTCTGCACAAGCCGTGGCACCTTTAGGTGAAATTTGTTTTCGCACTTCCAAAAAGTCAAGGCAAATACCAGTAACTCACTGAAGTAGTTCTACATGAGAATATCTTTCAAATCACGACCATTGGAATGTCTAGAGGTCAGCAGGATTATATGAACCTTCCAGAAATGACATCAAAATAAGGCAAAACAAAATAAACTTCACAAGACAATAAAAAAGATGTCCTGTCCTAAAATGGACAATGTCGTATTTTGTTAAGTAGCAAAACTAATAAAACTTTCCATCAGATTTTACAGAAGAGTACTATGAAATTTCACTGTTTTTTGTCACCTATATAAACTTTACTTGCTAATCAAAAAGACATGGGTTTTGAGCTAGATAGGCTCCTGGTTTATGAAGATACTTTACATGTATGCATAGCCGCAGTAATCAAGCAGTGATGATGTTAACCTTTTAAGGATAAAGAGTAAAGGGGAGTGAACATATCTGTTGTATAACTTGAAAATATGTCCATATTACTCTTTACAATCTGCACAGTTTATAGAAAGAGAGAGAAGCTCTTCCAATAGGACACTATATTTACATGTTCTACATCTCCTTGAAGGAGCTATTTCTCTTCACTGACTTTATCTCTTCTCTCAGTCTGAAGTAACTGGGATGAACACAGTGAATATACCCACTACAGCTCCTGCACAAAATTATTCCCAGTTCCTACAAAGAACTGACAGCTTTCTACAGGAACTAGCTTTGAAGTTTATTCTGCAGTATTTAAATTCAAGAAGTAAAAATTTAAACAAAAAATATAATTTATCACTTTGCAAGATTATTATTGGTTTAAAGAATAATGATTTTTCAATGCAACTGTTTTGTTTGTCAATTCTCAACACACTACTGCAAAACTCTAGAGCTCCTGTATTCTCAGTATATTTATATGATTCCAACCTTTCTGAAAGGTGAGAAAAAACTTGCTGTTTATACTTAGACAACTGTGATGTTTCATCATTGGTCAATGCATCTTTTAAAACTATACCTTCCTGGGAAAGTATGAAGAAGTATATTTCTCCAATTATTAAATGAGATTTATCCATTCATCCCAGCTAATGAGCTTCTGAGCTAGTTCCTAAATTTGGCTGACATTAGACTGCACAAGGAGCCATGTTTCCATCTACTGATGAGGGTTAAGCATATTGTAATCTTAAAATGGATGTCCTCAGGCACCATCTTTACAGCATGGGTTTCATCATCTTTTAGCTGTTGTTGCCATGGAAAACTTTTATATTGCTTTAAAGGCTCTTTCACACATTCTTATGCTGTGTGTCTTTCTGTCTTTGAACATATGGAGGGAAAACAGCACTCCCTTGGCTAAGTATGAAATCTATCCAAAATTGAATATCTAGTATGAACCTCGAATGTACAGTTGTCACACAATAATAGGATCTTTTGTTTTGGAATAAATAGTTTTGGTAAGAAAGCAAGTATTGCTGCTGGATCTCAGGGTGGAATATTTTTCATATGACCATTCCATATATGTTATTAGCTGATAAAACACATGATCCTAGATCTGTTTATTTTACATTTCTGTGTACTAGACATGTATATAGCATTTTTATGTGTTCATAAGACCTTTTTGATTTCCTGTCTTCAAGCTAGCTGTATTATATATTTGTGGGGTTTTTTGTTTGGGATTGTTGGTGGGGTTTTTTGTTTCTTATTTGCTTTTTTAATAGCTCAAGTACCTCATGAATTGGTAATGTCATAGAAGTAAGGAGGTTCAGTTAGGCTATAACAAAAATTAACCCTGATTATTTTTTCCTTCTCCAATACCTTTTTCTGAAGCAAGAGAGAAACATTAATGGTTATTTAAGTCTGTTACGATTGCTTTTTAGTATTTACACAGTTTTAAGAGGCAGTTGTAGTCTAAAAAGAATTACGTGAAGAACTGCTAAAACTTTTTTTTTAAAATTTAACTGTCAATGTAAAAGAGCATTTTGCCCCAGAATCAACAGCACTACATCCAGTGAAAATAATCTTTCCTCACTGACTTTTCCTTAATGTTTGAAGGACTTGTAAAAGAGAAATACAGCATCATTCTATTTCAGCTTATGAATCTACCAAAAGAACTTATCTGTGATGAGCAACATACTTTTGATCATAAGTACGTGATTCTTCTTTTGAATCATCTTTATTCTCAACTGTTGTACCAGCATCAGTGCTGACAGTAATGATTTGCTGTGCTGTTGGGACCCAATTCAGCAAAGTGTTTGAGAAGTGCTCAGTTTTAAACAGGGGAATAGATCAATCAAGTTACTTATAACTTTAGCATTTAAATACAGTGAAGTGCTTTCATGAATTCCCATTCAAAAGAAAGAGTTAGGATGAAAGGTATCTCCACATCCTTCATAATCAACTCCTGCATAGGTGGAGGATTTGTAGCTGATTGGCAAACTATTTTTTTTTTTTCCCCCACACATAAGGCTGAAGATATAAAAAAATACAGTTTGAAAAACAGGATTTTTTTCACATTGCATAGTTTTAGAAGATGTCTATTTTGGCAACCAAAACATGCAAGATTATCTCATCAGAAACAGCAATTCAGAGGGAAATTCAGAAGGCTTCCTTGAATACTTAAATAAATAAGACTTGACTGTCTTTATAATATTGTCTTCTTATAGTAATACATGCAGAGAAGACAGAACCAAGAATCTGAGGCAACAGAAAAAAAATCTTGCATTTTGTTTTTTTGTTATCTTTTAAGGCTGATTCCTTATCAACATTTCTATAGTAATACGTTTTCCATATAAATAAATGAACATTCAAAAAGGGCTAAGAAGCTTTTACATGATTAGTTTTGACCCTGACAGTTTCTAACAATGCAGCCACATCTCATTCAGGAAATTGCAGCTACCACAGGCATTGAACATCCAATCATTCTGAGAATAATCTTTTGAGATAAATAAGGAAACATACTGGTGGGGCATTGCTATGATCCTTACAACCACAACCAAGCTGTTCGTATTTGATGAATAATGGAAGAAAATTAATCGCCAGTCACAATACAGGTATTATTAAAAAAGATAAAACCAAAATTAATTTTACCAGTGCATGGTTCTAATGTTTCTAAAATTTCAGATCTGAACTTCCTGTAGCAAAATAGATCACCATTGTTCTAGCCATCATTTAAAGGCAGGATGATAGATATCTTGTACATTGATTGCATTTCCTGATCCACTCATCAGCCTACATGTTGCAACAATGTGAGGAAGGATGCATTGCAGTTAAGTTGTGAGCTACTGATATTACTCATCTCTGTGCTGGTCTTTGTTAGTTAACTATACTGCAGTGAATCTCAGGAGCAAAGGAACAAAGTAAAACATTATTTTTAACCCTGCTGTTGCAGTATGTCTTTCTAAAAAAAAAAAAAGTCAAAAAATAAACTTGCTATGGTATTGTTAGATGGAAGGTTTTGGAAGTCAATCATCTGAAGCCTATAGTCATTCCAAAACGATAGAATACTGCTGTATCATTTATCAGACAGTAATGAGCTGTAAACACTTCTAGTTAAGTACTTCTATCAAGTTCACTTATTAATCTGTAAATCAGCAG
>NW_009225250.1:22980-43796 GCF_000690835.1 Fulmarus glacialis
AACACTACACTGAAAGGTAAACTGCCAATAAAAGGGAAACTATTGAATCAATTTTAACCACCTAGACAATTTCAGGGGACAAGTCCTTATCTGACAATTGTGACTTATGCCGTTCCAAAGAAGCGAGGAAATGCTTAATTTGGTTATAGGAGTACGAATCTTCTAACTTGAATTCGCTTGAGGGAAATAAAGTTTTAATATTTTTTCTTATTTTTCATGAGGATAGAGAGGGGAGATTTAATCTGTACAGATTTCCTACAGAAATCCAGAGAGAGGAGCAATTTTAATCTTTCCATCAGAGCTGGTTATCTTCAGTTAATTAAACTTGAAATTTAATATATTCAGAAACATAGTTGGACTGGAAAATTGTTGTAGATGCCTTCCAGCTGGAACTATTCTATTCTAGAAAGAAATAGTTCCTGAAAAGGCCATGTCAAGAAAATAACTACAGTAAGTTAACTGTTTAAAAAAAAAACCTTTCAGACTGATTTTTGTCATAAATAAATTAAAAATTCTTTAATTTCTTCTTGTGCATGAATAACAGCTGGCATTTATGTTTTTCCTTATTTGCCATACCTAAGGATGATTTCAACTTGACAATAAAGCATTTCCCATCTCTAGGTGTACCAAATCTGTAGAATGAAGAACTGGGCCCCTTCAGTGTGGGAATGTATCTAAACAGCATAATTGTGCACTCCAACAGATGTTGTGCAAGCTATCCTGAAAGCCAGTATAAAGGAGAATAGAGAGTATTTTGCAGCGTCTGTGGATAAACAAAGAAGTTCTGCAGCATGCAGCAAGACAGAAAGGAGCACATCTGCATCTGAAAGGTCCTCAGAAGATTTGTTATAGGGCTAAGCCTAAATTAATAAAAAGAAAAATCAAGCTACACACACTGAAAAACCCAGCCTGATGTGTGTTTTTTCCTTATTATAAACTATAGCTTTCAAATTGACTTAACAAAGAAGTTTCATCATTCAGTCAGCCATATAACACACAAGAACTTTGCTACAAGATTAACATCTATGTTACTTAAATTTGCTCCTGCAGGTTGAATAAAGTTTAAATCCCTGCAGGAAATAATTTTTCAGCAATTTATGCTTACGCATAACAGATGATACTATAAAGTAAATGAATACATGAATATCTTGATAGATAGTGTATTCAATCCACTGTAGTTCCCAAATTCAACTCTCCACACAACTATAACACAATTCATTATTCAGACATGATGTCACTGATCAAAAAAATCCAGAAAGCTTGCTCTGAATTGAGCACTGATTTCATTCAGATACTGTGTCTCACCTGCTTGTTTTCTTTTCTATGCTGATCATAACAAAGTCCTAACATTATATTTCTGCAGGTTTTATTGCTGCAGATAGTAAGAGAATTTGTATTTTTTTTAGCTTTACTCAGATGGTTTTGGGAAAGTATTAAATCCATTAAATCAATTTTCTTCAGAATTTAATTTAGAATTATTTTATTTTATAAATCATTAATGTGCAGAAGTTTCCTTATACAACAATTAATTTGATCACAGTCTTATTGATTGCATGTTATTTATTTCTTTTTGCACAAGTTTCAGCGCAGATTTTTCACACTTGTTCTATGAGCTGTTTTGTATTATACCCATATTTGCAGAAAAATGCACATCATGTATAAATCTGAAGGTATTTGTTAAAGTCCCCATGAGTCAGATGTTTACTCATTACCTGGCTGAAATAAAGTGTATTGAATACTATCAGTATAATGTGATAAAGTTCATGATTGTTTTCCTTTATGTAATATTTGATGAATAAGCTCTCTAGTGTTCATCCTGATCCGATGTGACTTGTTAAAAAATCGTGTGTTCAATATTGGGTTACAGATCTAAGGAGGACAGATTTTCTTGTAACATTGCTGTACTTCATGTTCAACGTGTAACCTGAAAGTTTTGAAAGACTAAGTGATAAAGCGGACAAAAGAAACAAATAAAACATTCATTTACAAAATCAGAAAAGTTTTTGAGATTGTCCACACTCCAGACAATGTCTGTTCTCCCATCTCTGGTGCCCATCCATTTCAGTGTATGAGCTTGATATTTGGAGAGTCAACCAACATGGTTAAATTTATTCTTCTTTCACAGTATTGTTTGGTGACCTTGAAAAAGTGAGGAAGCGCAGGAAGTCTCTAACAGAGGGCAACTCCCTTGAGGAGTGAATGGTCATGTGATGTATCTTTGAGAAGGATGTAAGATCCGATAGGCCTTTGTCTTCTGTACCCAATTTCTCTTCTCTTCCTTTCTCTCTGTCCCCCATCACCTGCACCTAAGAGAATCTCTTCTCCCCAACAGCCACATGGGAAAGAGGAGAACATGGCTGGAGTTTCTCCATTAACTGGTGTAGTAATTCTGAGCAGCCTCTCTCCTCCAGATTAGGCAATACCCTCCCATGCTTATGACCCAAGACAGTTCTCTGCAGACGTATCCAAGTTATTTCTGGTCCTAGGGAAAATGTTACCATGGCAGTACTGTACTTGGTTTTATAAGCCTAAGTTAATTCAGATATGCCTTTATGAGGCTGAATTATATTATATAAACATATCCTTAATTTTAGATCCAAAATTGCATCCACATGTTACAGGGCTTATCAGTTTCCTGACACCTGAATCCTGTGCTTGGGAAAGAAGAGTTATGCAGCTCAGAGAGCATTGACAAGAACTAGCATCTTAATCAATGAACCACTTTTAGTTAGACAATGGGGAAACTCAGGGAAGATTTGTTATCAGTCATGACCTCCTGAGGTCAACTGCCTTATTCAAGGTTTTTGTACAGAGAAAAGCTCCTCAAATGCACCAGCTTTTGTAATATAGTGCATTTTGAATTGGCTTTCTGAACTACCTCCAACATGCCTCCCTTTGAGATTTGGAAAACCAGCAATCCTTTGATCAAAATCACTTAGGCCATGGTGGATATTTCAGGCCAGATAAGGCAATACTGAAATACCATGAGAGGAAACCTATATGCCTGTACTTTCCATGGAAACATCACCAGGGTTAAAAAAAAAAAAAAAAAGAAAAGAAAAGAAAAAAGAACCTTTGAGGTTAGAAATAGCCTATCTTCCACCTGCTCTCCACAAGTCTCTGCTTTCCTGCTTCACAATTTCAGTAGGAAAGGAAGAAAATGTATTCATGAAAATCAGTTCTTTGTTTGATCTCTGTGTAGAAGAAATGTTCTCATATCACTTCACGCTGAGGATGACTGAGAATTTAACCCTTTAACTTCTAGGATAAACTCTGGTATACTTTACCAAGTGAGAAACTAATACTTGAGACATAGTTGAGCCTCAACACTTCACTCTTTAAGGTCAAAGGAAATTAAATTCATGATAGTGCTTTACATTTTGAATCACATGCAGCCACCAGCCACTAGCTGCTGCTCTGTGGTGAAGGTTTGATGTGATGTCACAGGGCACAGATTTGCTCATTTTTATGGAAGCATAGCATGAATGAGATTTTAGGACTGATGTTTTATAGATGTAGGTTGGGGCAAAAAACCCGAACACAAACAATAATTTTGAAGTTCAATAAAATTCTGACTGGGACTACTGGACACAGCTGCCTATCATGTAAAGGTCTCGATGTAGATTTCTATATTAGAATGTATTTCAGTAGAATTCTAGTAAAATTTGGAATGTACCAACTGAAAGCAACAGTTCAGGCCATGAGCACTAGACTATTTGTACATTTCAACCCATGAAAATGCTAAATGGTGTTAAGTAAAAGAGCAGAAAACACACTTATCCATCCATTATCCTTTTCTGGTTTTCTCCCCTTTCAGGACTATATCATTCTCTGCTATTTTCCATCAAAAAAAAAAGGCTTGAAAAAATTTCCAGTTCACAAACTGGATTACAAAACTATTAGTATAAATATTTACAATTGATTCTTAAATCTGTTCCTACTTCAGATATATCTGTTATTACAATAAACTTTTTCTTAGTTTCACAGTGAGGAGCCTCTTTTTACTAAATGGACAAGAAAAAAGGTTATTAGATCTGTTTTTACATCACCAGTGTTAATAGAGCATCCATGAATCCTCTTTTTGAAATCTTCAGGTCAATATATCTTCAAGTCATTTCTGACTTTGAAACACACTAAATTCTTTTTACAGTTAACAATATCTACCAGACCTGAGTTAAAAATAGAGAGCAGGGATGGACAGGAACAGATATGCTTTCCTGGTACAAGGTTTCCCTGATTCCAGTTAATGTTTATTTAGGGAAAATGAAGGTAGACAGGTGTACTGGGTGCAGGTGCCCAGGTGCTGGCAGCAGCAGGGGCTGCAGGGCGGCCTCTGTGAGGAGAGGCAGGGGCTGTCCCGTGCCGGACACAGCCGGTTCCAGCCGGCTCCAACCGACCCCCCGCAGGGCGCGGCTGAGCCCCCCAGCCAAGGTGGTGGAACCTCATGGAAATGTATTTAAGAAAGAGCAAAACACTGCGCTGGAGTTTTCAGAGAGAAGAGAGAGAATACGTGAGAGAAACAACTCTGCAGACACCAAGGTCAGTGAAGAAGGAGGGGGAGGAGGTGCTTCAGGTGCTGGACCAGAGATTGCTCTGCAGTGTGTGGAGAAGACCATGGTGATGTAGGCTGTGCCCCTGCAGCCCACAGAGGACCACGGTGGAGCAGATATCTACACTGCAGTCCATGGAGGACCTCATGCTGGAGCAGATGGATGTGACCTGAAGGAGGCTGAAGCCCACGAAGAGAAGCCCATGCTGCAGTAGGGGAAATGTGTGAGAGGGGAGGAGCAGCAGAGAGGAGCTGATGACAATCCCTCATTCCCCATCCCCCTGCACCACGCAGGGCAGAGGGAGGTAGAGGAGTAAGGAATGAAGGAGTGAAGCTGAGACTGGGAGGAAAGGCCAGTGAGGTTTTAGGGTTTTTTTCTCACCATCCTACTCTATTTTTGGTTGACAACAGGTTAAAATAATCTTCCCATAGTCAAGTCGGTTTTGCCCATGATGGCAATTGGTAAGTGATCTCCCTATCTTTATCTTGACCCACGAGCTTTTCCATCTTATTTTCTCCCCCTGTCCTGTTGAGGAGGGGGAGTGAGAGAGTGGCAGTGTAGGGGTTGGGCAGCCATCCAAGGGAAATGGCTTAGCCAGAAAGCCAGCATATCCGAGTTTACAAAAATGTTCTCATTTTTATCTCAGAAGTCCTTCCTACATATCTATACATGCTTCCACTGCAAATAGCCAACAGCTTTTGGTAAGGCATTTATTTTTCTAGAAAAAAAGTAGTTTTGAAAAACCTGTATTTGTCTCATTTAGATAAAAAATAATATTTGTTTCCAAGATATTATCCTGGCCACCAGGTATTCCTGCACTGGGTATCCCTCTCACTCTCCTCTTTTACTTACATTGGATGTAAATTTCAGCAAGGACTTCATCAACGGCTTCTTTCATAATGTGCATGCTGGCAAGAGTTCCTGCTTCTCTTTTTTAGTCTCATCTTTTGGAGCAACTCTACTTTGCATTGTATTATGAAATTTTAATCAGACCAATGGACGATATCACATGGACTGACTGTAGTTTAGCAAGGGTATAGTGCTTGATAGATGTTAAAGATGAGAATTCAACCCCCCCCCTTTATATGTTATAACCTCAGACAGAGGGAGGACTGAAAGAAATTCCAACTACACTATCAAGACAGAAATAATGATGTCTTAGCATGTTTTGACTCACATGTTACTTGTCTGAATCAAGCAGTAAGGAGATTTGAATGCAATGCTTTCACATGTTAAACAAGTACTTAAGAACCATAGTGTTTCTGGACAAACAGATGGCCGTGATTGCAGGAACTCCATCTTTGTCCTGAGTTGTATGCATGAAGGCCAAATTTTTGGTGCGTCAGCCTGAAAATAATTGAAAGAAAACCACAATGCCATAAAACACTGATGGGAAATACAGGCAAAGAAGAATGAACTTGATTTCAGAAGGTAGTTAGCCACCTAAAAATGCAGACAAGCTTCCAGTGATGTTTTCATTATGCCACTAGCCTTTCATTAGCCTTACTGCTCTTGAAATGAAGGCTAGGAGATCCTGAAAATCCTACCAGGCACTTATCTGCCCATTTAGGCAACTAAGTATCTCTTGTAAGTCTGGGCCAGAGGCTGTTACTGTAAAAACAGCATGATCTCTAGTTGCACATCGTTACTAAATAGACTTCGCACAGTAGTGAATTAAGTCAGTTAGGTGTTTTTAGACTTTTTATCTGTTAATGATAGTGCAGATCACAGAAGCAACGATGTACACGAGAAGAGTACTACACTTACACTTCTTAATCAGGCTTCTTGACAATAAATACAGCCAATAGCATAGTTATACCAAAATACTTATACATTTCCTTTACAGCCACACCTACGTTCATCTCTACAATGTCTATTAATCCTAAAAAAAGGAGGTGAAAGGAAGTGTCAAAAGATACAATCTGTTCATCCATTAATGAAAAATATTTTGATTTCTTGTTGAAATACTTTTTTTAACGTGTTGAAATGTGTTCTAGCTTTGAATTTAGGAATGTGGTAGTGTAGTTTTAACCACTTAATAATTGAGCAGATTATCAGGCTTAGGAAAATGAGTAATAGGGGGAAAAGAAAGAAAAAAAAAAAAAAAGAGAAAGTACTTTGAACACAGCTCTATAATCTGTTAAAAATTATCTGTTAAAAATATCCTATTCATATTTTAAGTTTTTGAAAAATCACCAACCACAGATTTTGACTGTTCTTATGAAAGGCAGAAGTAAAAAGGAGAGCCACAGAAAGACAGAAAGAGAACTACCAGAAGCTCTAAATGGAGCTATGAGAATCTTTTGGTTAAATACCTATAAGACTGTATTTGTCTGTTATTTCAAATGCCAAAGATAGCAGAGGTTGGTAGTTTATGATCCTGGAAACTTTCTATAATAAATCAATAGTGACTATCAGTGAAGATTTACTCTTTCTGTAAACCGAAAACATCACCTTAAGCAAGAAGACATAACCATTCAATGCAAGATTTTTATCAGATATCTTTTTGTTTTATTTGTATAATAAAGAAGCATCATTAGTGTTAAATGCTTTTTGATTGTTTGATAATCGGTAGCATATATCAGACTGCTGTTAAAAGAGAAGCTGTCAAAGACATTTAATATCAGACGTGGTTCATGGCTACTAATCACCTGTAATCTAATGCCCTGAAAGTTTAACAGATACTTTCCTCATTTTCCTCTTAGCTTATGACTTCTTGTAACAGACAGGGCACATGAGAATCCAATGCCTTCAGTAGAAACTGGTTCTCAGCAGAACTGAGAACAAATAAAACACTCTTACTACAATGCTTGATATTTAGAGATTTAGAATTAGCACTGATTAAATCAGTTCAACATAGTGTTCAACTTTTGTCACTGCAGTGGAGAAAAAAATAGTCCAACTTCTGTACCACAATTCAAAGTTGCCATGGATATGCCATTCTGTTCACAGTATACCAGGTTTTCTCTGGAGCCTTTTATCATTCTGATTTTGTTTAAAGACTTTGTTGAAATCAGTATATATTCTCCATCACAGCACTGCTTGGATTTTGAGATCTTATCTAGCCAGTTCATGCTGCAAGGGAATGAATACAGTTTTTGTGGTTTCAATTTTCTTTTTTTTTTTTTTTTCAGCAAGAAACCTTAGATTTTCACCTGCATTTTATTTGGTAGCAGAAGATTTTAAAAGTGATGAACAGTAGGTTTTCCATGGTATTCAGTGTCATAGCTTGAATGACTTTCTCAGATTAGCACCTCCATTGGTGGTATTCCTTTTCATGTACCATGTTTTGACAGATAGTATTCCACAATACAATAAAAAAAAAATCCAGTTCCTGTCAAATTCAGATTTACTTGCTAAACCATAAGGACTCATGGTTTCTATACAAGTAGAACCCATAGGAATATCTAGAATCAGCTTTTTCATTTATTATTTTGTTTTTTTCATTATATTTGACATGGTGAGACTGATGTTTGCTATTGACGGCCAGCCATATTCTTAGGAGAGTAAAGTTTCAGTGAAATATAAAGTATGCAACAAGTGTATAGAAACTTGAAATGAACTTGGCTGTATTGGTAGATTATCCCAGAGCTAATTTGTTATCTCCAACCAAGTGCAGAAGATACATGACATATCTGCAGAAAACTTTCAAAACAATAATGATTCTTCTTCACTATCACAGACATAAACTAAAAAAACCTCACATAACTTAAAATATTTGAGATGACTTGTTGAAGATAATTTCATGGCTCCAAAAGTTCATCATAGTTTGAACACAGTTTTGCTTTAGACCCACATGCATATTTCTTTCTCATTTGTGTGTGATGTACCAACATTTTTAATGAAATTTAGAATAAGGATCTCAAATGAAGTACAGATTTGTACTCACTATCTGTGTGGCCTTTAACTGTAAATACAAATTTGTTATTTCCTATAAAGGCAGCAAAGTACTTTATTTAGTCATAAAAAGCAGTCAATATCCTGGAGGAAAGCTATTCAAAGGGAACTCAACAGACTGGAGAAGTGGGTAGAAAGAAACACCATGAAGTTCAGGAAAAGGAGATGAGAAGTCTTGCACCTGGGAGAGAATAAGGCAGCAACAGGAAAGGTTGGGCACTGAACAGAGCAGAAAGCAGTTTTGCAGCAAAGGACCCAGATTCCTGGTGAGCATCATGTTGAACATGAACCAGCAGTGCACCCATGCAGGAGTGAAGATAAACCACATATGGGATTGCATTAATAAAAGCGTAGCTGGCAGATTGAGGGATGGGATTACTCGACTCTATCCGATGTATGTGAGACCAAATCTAAAGTTCTGTGTCCAGTTTGGGGTTTTGCAGTACAATAAAGATATTGGAAGACTGGAGAAAACCTCAAGCAGGGCTGCCAAGATGATCGAGGGGCTGGAGCACCGGAGGAATGAAGCAAGGCTGAGAGAACAGAGTTTGTTCAGCCTGAAGAAGACGATGCTGAGCGGGGAAGTAATTTCCATGTTCAATTACCTAATGGCTGAGTATGGAGAAAACAGACATAGGCTTTTCTTAAAGTTGAACAACATGAGGAGGGAGACAGTGGAGAGAAGTTTCAGTGAGGGAAATACTAATTAGATTTTAAGAAAAGTTATTTTCAACAGGGGTGTCGGCAAGCATGGGAGCAGTTTTCACAGAGAAGCAGTGAATTTTCTGGCTCTAGAGAAGTATGAAGCTCAATTGGCCTTGAGCAAAATGGCATAACTTTAAATTTGACCTTGCTTTGAACAAGGGACTGCACTAGGTGACTTTCAGAGGTTCTTCTAACTTAAATCCTTCTATGATTCTATGATATCTAGACAGGGCTATCAAGGTTTGTTAAGAAAAATGGTCTTAGATAAAACATTTATGCACTGGTATTTCTTACGTGGGCTCTTCTAGCTTCTTTAAAATAGAGTTAGAGGTCTTTGTACATGTATATGAGGATGTGTACGCACTTAAGTGTTGTATATGGACAACATGTGCACTTAAGCAACATGTAGCATGTAACTAAACCTGCGATAAATATTGCAATGATATAATAAGTTGGAAAATATTTTTATCTTACCTTATGATCTCTACTCAATAATCTACCAATCCAGACTGTATTCAAGCATCTGACCTCCGTCTAGCTTTAAACACATACACAGAAGAAAGGAAAATAATCAATTTACAGTAGCTGTTTCACTAGACTGAACTGCCTTGAAGCTACCGTTTCCTGTTAAAAGGCCAACAGTGGTCACAGATTTCTAGAGTTCAGGACTCCATAATGCATAAGGCAGTGGGCACTGTTCATACTAACCAGGAATGTCTGGCTTTTTTTGTTTGTCACTTACCTACCAACAAAATGAAAAACAGCATGTAAAAAACAACACAGCTTCACGGTAATAATACTAGAAGTGATCCAGAAAAAGATTTTCAGTTTGAAGTGTTATTCCTGCTTGATTTAATTTAAATATTTATAATCTGGGGAAGATATATACTAGATGAAATTATTTGAAGGCATGTTGTTACATTCAAAGTCGTGTTATAGGCCATAGTCTCATTAATAATACAGTTAATTTTTTTTTTTTTTTTCAAGTCTTCCTACTATCTATGCCTTTCCTCTGAAGTTATGATTATCCTTCCAGCGTCCCTCTGCATCCTAAGGTTGATGCTTCAGCCCTTCTCAAGAAAGATAGGAGACAGTGGATCACAGTGACTTGTTAGCACCCGCAGCTCTCTGCCAAGAGTGACATTAATCTTTTCTTTCTCCTCAGGTTTGGGTTCTACTTGGTGCTATATTTATAGGTTACCCTGTCACATCCCACTTTCTTCTCCCGAGCTGCCAGCTGCAGACTGGCAGTGGCCCCCAGCACCCCTAGCCCCAGGGACAAAAAAGGGCTATGGTTTGTCAGGCAGTGACTGGAGGGGGGGGGGGGCATGTCACCTCCTCCCCAGAGCTGAAGCTGGAGCAGGGAGGCAGCAGTCACTGGCCCTGCTACAGGGGTTAAACCAGCAACATCCAGCTCAGGCTGGGTAATTCTCAATTTATATGCCTACTGAGGGGATGTATGAAGTGGATGTGTGTTGGATACTGTAGTAATCATATACTTGGATCTAATATACAAAAAGATGACCTGAATGAAATAATTACTTATACTGCTCTCTAGGCTCTCCAGAGAATCTGCTCTAATGCTTCACTACCCTTCTTTTTATGTCGATTTATCTAATGTTTGAACCTTAATCTTTTTTTTTTTTTTTTTGCTGTAATTTAATCCCATTTTTCCTTTACTATTGTGCACATGGAGAACATGATTTTCGTTTTTTTTGCAACCTTTTATGAACAGATAGGCACCTAGCGTGCTTTTCCTCCTATACTTGCAAGTCTTTTTTCTACAAGATAGAAAATCAGTCTTTCTGGGCTACTAAAGCTGTGACTTTTGTGCTGTATGTTGCTGTCTAACAGCTCAAGTTGCTTCATATGTCCTTGGCTTTGCAAGGTAAATGGTATATATCTTCCCACTCTTCACTGCAAAAAGGGATGAGATGTAGCTGACTGGAGGCAAACTGGTGTTATAATAAAGCGTTGTATAATTCTGGGGCATAGTAAAAAAATAATTGATCTGGTAACTGAGTAGGTCAGTGGAACTCCATAACCTGTAATGTTAAATTACTAACATAACCCCTAGCTTTCTTTGAGCTGGTCCAACTAGTCTTTGCCCAGGAAATTCCCAGGCACAGTTTTAGGGCTAGCATGGGCCAGGAACCATTCCCAATAGGCAATCTGGATATAGCAACCCTATTATGAAGCCTTAGGGAATTAAATAGTGTGGATATCTAGACTATTGCTTGTTCACCTCAGGTTCGTGGAATAAGCTCTGGTTCTCTTTAGTTGACTAACACAGACATATTTGTAATGCAATTCCTCTTTTACCCTGCCCACATATGGGCACAACACTTCAAAAAGCATGTTGGATTAGTTAGAGCAGAAAACTGTGTTCTAGAAAATGTGTCCTACACAAAATCTTGAAAGAGCTAGTATTATTTGACACAAAGCAAAAAAGATTTCAGAAGTACACAATAATAGTATTCAGATATATGAAAGATTGTGGCAAAGGAGTAAGTAAATAATTACTTTCTACACTATGAACAAGACAAAAAATAATAAGCCTATTTTGCAGCAAGGAAGATTAAGCCTGGACATAAAGAAAGGCCTGTTGATGGGGGATAGCTAAGCACCCAAGTGGGTTACTTAGGCAGTCTATGGAAATATGAGCTAATAATTTTTAGATATAGATTAGAAAAAACTTTTCTCTGGTTCAGTTTAAGTAGAATTAGAATCATAGAATCATAGAATATCCTGAGTTGGAAGGGACCCACAAGGATCATTAAGTCCAACTGCTGACTCCACACAGGGCAACCTAAAAGTTACACCATATATCTAAGAACATTGTCCAAACACTTATTGAACACGGAAAGGCCATGACCACTTCCCTGGGGAGCTTATTCCAGGGCTTGACCACTCCCTCATTGAAGAACTTTTTCCTAATATCCAATCTGAACTTCCCCTGGGGCAGCTTTAGGCCATTTCCTCATGTCCTATCAGCAGACACCAGAGACACCAGAGAGAAGAGATCAGCACCTCCTTCTCTGCTCCCCCTCAATGTGGAAGTTGTAAACAGCAATGAGGTCACTCCTCAGCCTCCTCTTCTTTAAGCTGAACAAACTTAATATCCTGAGTCGCTTCTTATAAGTAATGCCCTCTAGTCAGCATCTCTGTTGCCCTCCTTTGGACACTTTCTAATATTTTTATATCTTTCTTATATTGTGGAGCCCAAAACTGCACACAGTACTCGAGGTGAGTCTGCACCAATGCTGAGTACAGTGGGACAATCACTTCTTTTACCCATTATCTATGCTGTGCTTAATGCACCCCAGGATAGTGTTGGCCCTTTTAGCTGCCAGGGCACGTTGTGGACTCATATTGATCTTAATTAATCCTGATTTGACATAGGGGATGGAGCAGATCCCCTTTTAAGGTCTCTTCCAGTCCTGTTTTCTATGCTACTACTACCACAACTCTGAAAGTGATACTAGGGATGATGCCACCCCCTCAAGCTGTTCCAATGCATTGCATGAGAGATTGCCAATTGGATGGAACTAAAATAATGCTGGGGATCATGCTAACAACTCAGTGCTATGCCATTCCAATACTTCAGCTTGTGCTCTGGATCTGATAGTATCCTTGTGCAGATTTAAGCCTATACAGAATGATCGGACTATATCTGTGCTGGTAAAACACACTTAGGGTGGAATTTCAAAGACAAGAACAAAGTGGTGAGTTAAATAGTTGCTGGGAAAATATTTAACAAATGCGTAGAAACAAGAGAGGAGGTATGGAGAACAGGACAAACCTATAACTAATGCTGTTGAGGCTGGAACAGAGAGAGACGCGGTAAGCCAGCACGTTAAGCAAAGTTCAAGTCAGGAGAGAACTTGAAAACCTGGAACAGAAACTTAAAGTAAATGCAAGTAAAAGATTAATTTGGGGAAAGTTTTAAGGTTTTTTGGAGAGAAAATGATTTCTTAGGTTGCTGTGTAGGTGGTGGTGTACACTAGTGGGTCTTAAAATTGTAAAGAGTAGCTTGCTTTTATGTGTGCCTACATTAAAAAAATACTTTAAATCATTCCTCCATCCCTCTTTTTTCACCATGGAGAACAGCATGTCACTATCTACTGTTAAACTAAAAAAATGGGAAAGTGGATTTTTCTCAGCTTCTTGAAAAGCTAAATATACACCCACATTTTAAGGCGATGACTAATCCTGAAAACATTTAAGCCATAGCAAGAGACGCTGTGTTAACCTATTTAATTTGTTTTGGTTTTTTCAGAAGGTTTTAATCTGAAAACCAAGGATTTTGATGAAAATTCTCAAATGAAAAATAAAAGAGCATTTTTAAATTTCAGAACAAATATATACATCTGATTTTCTTTGTGTAAAGGTTTGTAATGACTTTGTGGAGTCACTGAAGCAAGTTATAAATGATGTATGAAATGAAAGCTCACTGCCCAATGCACAAAGAGAATACAGACACCACTTTTCAATCATTGCTGCCATATGCTTTATAATTTACTATACTGTTGGGTTTTTGGTTTTTGTTTGTTTGTTTGTTTGTTTCTATTCTGAAATGGAGCCACAAAACACCACTGAGAAGAGTCTGAAAAAAGATACAAGTTAATTTTTAAAGGCTGCTTGAATTTGGGCTCTTACATATTTTTTCCCACTATTTTTCTAAGGACCTGAAGAGCTAGATCTATTTTAAACCATTTCCTCTCTTTCTGTTACTAAGAGAAGTTACAATTAATCATACACATACTTCTTCCATATTCGTTAAGAATAATGCCTATCAGTTGACTCTCATAAAAATGTTAGAAAATGGAAGCTCTACAAGGTATCATGAAATAACTTTGTAAATTCATTTTTAATAACAAAATACATTATTTTAAATACAAGGGATATAGCAGTAGTCTTTATCAGAGGTCTTCCCCTAGGGATAACAGAAGTGCACCCTTTTTGGTCAAGAGCAATCTGAAATTCCCATTTTTAATAATATTAAGAATGTAGTTAAATTAAGTGTTAAAAAAGCTCATATTGCACAAGTCTTTAGACAGGTTACTGAAGTATACCCATAATCCACATTCAGAAAACATTATCTATATCACTGGAACATATACGGCAATATATATGAAGGTGAGAATACCTAATAAAGTTTTTTAAGATTTCTTGTTACTGATTGCTATACTACTTTGGGTAGTTGTATATACTGATGGAAATATTATGCACTCAGGTAATGTAAAGCTGCATTATGTCAGAATAGTAACTTTCACATATCCTTTGCAAGACTGAAATGTCTGCACAAAAGCCGGTCAGAGGTCAATTAAGACCTCTATTTTCTTTCTCATCCAAAGATTAATTACAATATATGCATTGATATGAAATATCAAAATAATACATATTTATGAAGTTGATGCCTTACAGATGTATTATTTTATGACAATATTTAAGATAAAATTTCAAAATACTTGTGGTGTTTCTTTTGTATAGAAGACAAATGCAATTATACTGTATTATTGGATTTTCACAGTTAAATGAAAGCAAATTCAAAGTAAATCCACTCAAAATGAGAAGTTTATAACAGGATTTGGCCTGTTGTATGGCATTTGTTGCAGCTGAATCAAGTCCTAGGAAGAGTTAAGATAAATATCTATCACATGAAACTTAAATTCTAACACTGGATTATTTTAGCATTTGATTCCCTTTTATTTAATTTATGCTTACTGTGGAACAAAAGAGTTGAGAATATTCAGAATGCAGAAATAAAGTGTTTCCTTCCACCTCTCTTTTGAATGCATTAGTTAACAACTATATTATGATTGCTTTGTCACTAGAAAGAGATTAATTCTTATTTATAGTGTAAATTGCTTTCTCATCTCAGGATAATTACTCTAAATAATAATAAAAAAAAATATCTAGAATGCTCACACAATCTTTATTGGTTTAGACACCATGTTAAAAAAAATTCCGCAATGAAGTTCCTTAATATGATACCAAGTAGGAACTTGAAGAAAAGAAGAAACTACATCTAAAACTCTTGAATCTATATCCTATAGTGAACCACCATCAATATTTAATTCCTAAATGTGAAGTGATGTTATGAAAAAAGAAACCCAGTCAAACAAAAAAAAAAGTTTTAGTTGTAGAAAGCCTTTTAGAAACGTCTATTTCTCTCCACTACACAAGGAAGCTATATGCTAATTTCAGAACCTCAGTAAGGTGTCTAGGTATAGGCAGAATGGATTCAGATCTTCCCTGAATTTTTGGATAAGTGACTTTAAGCAACATTGTGTCTTTTACGATATACAAAGTTAGGCTCTTTGTGGAAGCAGGGCTTTTTGCAGATCTCTTTGGTCTGTGAGGAATCTGTATCTTTTTCCTCGCACCTACTATATATGGCAGACAGCTCTTTTAAGTAATACAAATCTTGCCCATCTCATTTACTGTTTGTAATGCATCTAGAATAATAAAGAAACTAATATTAAGCAATGATATGTGTGATAAAAACTGAAAAATAAGCTGATCAGAAATCCAAGTGATCTATATTTCTCCTTTCATCATCAAACTCAAAAGGAATGTATCTTGCTGCTGAAACTGGTCAAAAGGCAAGATAACAAAACACTTGATGTACATGGTTTAAATATAGAATGAAAAATATGAGCTTGGTTAAAAAAAATCAATAACATTTGTCACATCCATGGAATCAGAAGTGTTAGGCTCCTTATTAGCAAGAAAAGAGAGAAATTGCAAAAATGAGAAAAAAGGCCTAAATAAGAGTAGCCTGTTTCACCACTTCAGATAAGATATTTAGACAAGGCATAGTATTTAAATAGAAATCAGTAAAGGACAACAAACAGGCATGTGAGGCAGACTAATAAAAAAACCCTTTTTTTCCTCATTTAAGCATGGATTTTAACAGACTTTGTATACATCAGTGAAGCTTATCATGGATGAGTGGGGAGAAAAAGAAAAAGACAATGGACTACCAGGAAAGGGAGAGACTAATGAAGGTTTTAAACAAATATTATCAAAGCCAGAATGCAACAACCAGCCTACACAGCTGCCTACCTGCCAAAAAAGTGCAAGTAACTGGGATGCTCCTATCTAAATTGAATGCCTGGTTCAGTTGTTGAATGTCCCTTTATTAGCTGTTAGGAAATTATATCATTAAACAACTAAAGAATTGCTACTCAATAGCTGAGCATTCTGTAAAAAGTGCAAATGTAATTGAGCGATTTGCATAACAAAAACACTCCTGAAAGGAGATAAAATGTACTCAGTAATTAATTTTTTGTTTATGATACTTGTGCCACATTCCAATGCTTGATTAACAAATGCAAAATAAAACACTTCCAGAACTAACAGAAGATACCAAAAGAAATAAAAAATAAACAAGAGTTACAGTGTAATATCAGTTATCCCATTTTTAGTTTAAAATGTGAGCCATATAAGAAAGACAGAAAGATTTCATTGTTAAACATTAGGAGGGCAATAGAAAGTCAAAATACTGCCAGGTGCTTCAAGGTTCACTGTAAAAGCTATTCATTTATTTCAGGAATTAAATTTGTCAGAGCAATGAATGATGTCCATTGTCTGGTCCATCTCCCTCTTTTATTCCTTCAAACCATTAAATGAAAATCTGACATGAATCAAATCAAGGATCTTCAACATGGAAAGAATCGAACCAAGGGATTCATTTGGCTTTCAGGCTGATTAATTTCGGAAGCTCTGTGGATTTGGGTTTGAGGAACTGAGCAATGTACTGTTTAATACTGGCAGACAGCGCATTTCTATAAATTCCCAAGACAGACAATCATATCTTTACCAAACTTTGATTATGTTTTAGTTTGGATAGACTATTTGAATGAACAACTGCATAATATTATTTATAGAATGTGCAAGGGCACAGGAGGGAGGAGCATGTGGTCAGTCATCCTCTGTGTTACTGGATTCATGTGGCTATTAAGCTATTTGAAGACTGCTGGTTTTTGTTAGCTACTCAATTATACCATGTTTAATTTTTTTAAGAAATAGCATACACTTAGAAATAAACTGTTAACCCCAAAATAGGTATTACCATATACTACTGTCAACGTACATATGTATGTATATATTTTTTAATTTATTTACATGTGCCATGTAATAATGTATATAACATATACATACATTCCCTAAAAATAATTGAAGGTTCCAATATTTTGTTATCATTTATCTAGCAAGTATGATACAGATTTTTGGTCACCTTAAACTACTTTAGTGATGGGGGAGCTAAAGTGGAATGATTAACATATTTCTATTAAGCTAATCTGCCTTCTGATGAAGAGGTATACAGCTGAGTACCAGAACATTTAGCGTCTTGAATGGACCACTACTAAGCATAATGTATCCTCTGTTTACAATAATCAATGACATTCCCATTGATCACAATAGATACACTATTTTTCAGATGACTGATCTCCATATATCATAATTCAGTACTGATAATATATTAAGTCAGTAAGTCAGTATCAACTCAGTACAGAAGAGCACCTGAAATGTAGCTGCTTTATCATAAACTTGCAAATGAATAATTCATTCTGCTTATTGCCTCTTCCAGTTTCAGTCACTCCACAATAAATTATCTAGTAACTCTTTTACAACTCACAAAGTTTAATAGCAAAATATAAATGGGCTGGATTTGCAGTGTTTTTTTCTTCAGATTAATTTCCATGGTTAGAGTCAAGACTCAGTATTTTATTAGTGACCCCTACGAAACTGGAAGGAACAAATTTGATTAAAAAATCATGAAACCACGTTACTTAGATTAGTCCTTACTTAAGTATTTCTTTATAAATCAAGTTGAGGATTTTGGGACTAAATTGTTTCTAATGAAAATTAACTTCACAAGATTGGAAGAAAGTCCATTGAAAAATAAAGATCAGAATTTATGGCAAAGGAAAAAAAAAATCAAAATAATCCATAATTCTACTGCATCATACATGTAGGGCTTAATCCTATAATTTTGACGTTAGGAGGATCTCTGATATCTTTAAGGTCCAAAATCATTTGGCGAGCTCTCCTGGTGTAGCTTGCTTGAAATCTTCTGACAGACACTGAGTTTGATGCTGAGTGAAACTGTAAGAAAAGTCTCCTTAAAATCATATGGCATCCCTACTCCTACCTTATTTCATTTAATTATTTTGTTTTACTTTTTTTCCCGTATATATGCTTAGTAACAATATATTATCTAAAACCTTTCCTGTTAAATTAATACAAAACTTTGACAACAGTGATAGTGCTGCACATTGCTAGGAAAAAAAATATTTAAGTTAAATCAGATTTAAACAGTAAAGATTTCTATTTACTTTATCTTGGAAGATTATATCCACAGTTTCACATTGCAAATACTGGGTCAGTCCAACTCCTTTTGAAATCAGTGATTGCCTGTATAACCAGTTTAAAGGGAGTTGGATCAGATCCTGAATCAGTAGCATATTCTTGTGCATCAGACTAACAGAGAACATACAATAGATTTTTCTCTAATCTTTCAGCAGTGAAGGATAATTAAAATAACAAAATGACAACTGCATTTCACCACGCACAATTTTCAGGTATGAACTGTATTATGTTGATTCTTTTTTCACCTAACAGGATCAGTAATAAAACCTCTTGGAAGAAAATTGTCAAGTATGAGAAGATATATAAAATTTAAGATCAATAGTTGTTCAGTATGCATCGTATGGGAGAGGGATGACTATATAACAATAACGAAGAAATATATTGCACATGGTGAATATCATGTTCTCTAATATGGCTCCAATAAAATAAGAGGTTAATGAGAGTCTTTAAAGCCAGGAAAATTTCTTAACAGGAAACTATCAGCCAACGCAGTGTTTTATGTATCTGAAGATGGGAAGAAAATGCACACGAGTGCATTTTTACTTTTCTTTCCTTAAATGTTGTCAAATACGGTTTCATACCGATTACGCAATATTTATACTAGAATATATTACAGTGGTACAACTACAGATGTCTGTCTTGAAGTGGTGCTCGGTCAGTGTATTCAAGTATGAAGGTGTCCAGTCCAATTCTACTTTCATTGTACTGTCTTCAAAAGGACTGCAGAAATGCAGGGAAGTGGTATGAATTGGACAAATATAAATTCCCTATCATGTAAAAAACCTCATAAAACATCAATTTGAGATGAAATAAAATATACGAGTTCAAATGTATTGGGTAGGCTTTTTATAGTCACTTATGAAGTTTTTCAAGAAACAAACTAAAAAAAAACATGTAAAGAACACATCTCTCCTTAATTCTCTTCTGTTTAAAGGCAATCTGTCAGTCAGCTAGAAGGCTTATTTTTCATGTCTATGTAAGTGATTTTGAATATGTGAAACCAGTATTCCTTCCCTCAGTGAGTGACAGTTTGTGACTTTAAAGATATATACTACTTCTGTTAAAAGAGTATATTTTGTTTCCAGAACTAAAAATATTTTCTCTCATAAGCAGTACTTAAGATGATGTGAAAGTGCTCTGCTTTCCTTCCTAAGAGACTAAAAATAATTCTGAGCGAAGTTAAATCTTTAAGCTGGAAGAAAATACAGAAATTGAAACTTTCAAGTTTTAATTGCACCTGGTTTGAAGCAAAAAGTGCAAGGTCATGAGCCTTGGAAACTGCTTCTTTCCATGGAACATGGGACAGATATATGAAATGTTCTTCAATTTACTAAGCCAATGGTTCTCAAATCCGATGTGGCCTTCTAGAGCTAGTCAATGATTACTGGACCATGAAAGCTATCAATAAGAATCCTAAGCAGTATAAATTACTGTGTGTAGAGATGTATTTGCAAATACCTGTGCTTTATGATATGTATCGTAATGGTCTCAAGCTCCCATTATGTAAACTAGAAGTGTGAACTCCTGTTACCAGTCTGCAGTCTAAAACTATGTCCTAAAATTGAAAACAGCCCTCAGACCTTTATATCACTTACCTGTCTCGGTTGATACTATTTCCAAAAGGTGTTTACAATAAGATCCTTGCAATCCTTTTTTTTGAGTTGAAGAACCGTAAACTATCTTGGATCCATAGAAGCTGGCTTTCTCATTTTAGGTATCTGAATTTATCTTCCAAAACTCAGCCAGACCAGGTTTTGCCTTTCTTTTTACTACTAAGAGAAAATACAGTTCTTTATACACTATTCATATGGATCCTTTTAGAAACAGTGACCATACCATCCATGTCAAGCAATAAACACACTTCACCACTGTTTACTATACATTTCTTCAAATGCTCCATGTTTACCACAAAGTCAAGTTTCCATACAGTTTTTTTGTTCTGGGTAGCTCAGGCAGTGGGAAGTTATCATAGCATGACACTTTGCTCAGTGTATAATTTAAAAACAAGCTTCCAAAGTAAGCTGAAAATTACCATGAATCTTAACAGTTTTTACAACAGTGGCCTTGCAGCACACTCCTTGTTCACTCTATCCAACTGTCATACACACATACTACAGAAACTAAAGCTGGTTAGTAGGCAGGATAGTTTATAGTTTCATTGTTATAGGCTTATATTTAAGTTTGCTTATGCACATAGTGAAATATGAATTAAAAATATTCTTCCTTGAAAGTATTCGTAATAAGGATTAAAACATAACCAGAATCATAGAATCATAGAATCAT
>NW_009225251.1:0-10965 GCF_000690835.1 Fulmarus glacialis
CCTTAATGATTCTATAATTCTATGATTAAAAGCGCCACAGCTTTCCCCTGCCCGCCCTTTAAAAATTACAGGTATCTTTACGAAAATTCCCATCTGGAGCTGGAAAAGTGGTTCCTTCCTGGGTTCAAGTCAGAAAGAGTTAGAGGCAGGCTTCCCCTCCATATATATCTGAAAAGAATGAGAAATAAAATGGAAGGAAAGGGGAAAAGTCATCTAGAGCACAAAAAAGGGATAAGGTAGTCTGAAATTCAGTATGTCAACACCGGGACTTGAGCTTTAAGAAGAAAAGCTGTAGGAGAGAAAATCATCAGCCCCAGCAGCACAAAGTCCAGCTGGAGGCCAGTTACTAGGGGTGTACCCCAGCGTCGATACTGGGACCAGTACTGTTTAACATCCTCATTAGCAACCTGAACAATAGGACAGAATGCACCCTCTGCAAGTTTGCAGCAAGTTTGTAGACAATGCACAAGAGTGGCTGATATGCCATCTGGTTGTGCTGCCATTCAGAGGGATGCGGACAGGCTGGAGAAATGAGCCAACAGGAACCTCAGGGAGTTCAACAAGGGGAAGTGCCAAGTCCCACACCTCGGGAGCAGCTTTGCAGAAAAGGCCCTGGGGTCCTGGTGGACAAGCTGGCCACGAGCCAGAAATGCAACCTCATGGCAGGGCAAACAGTATTCTGGGCTGCATTAGGAAAAGCATTGCCAGCAGGTGGAGGGAGGTGGTCCTTCCCCTCTGCTCAGCATGGGGAGGCCACATCTGTAGTGGGTCCAGTTCTGGGCTCCCTAGTACAATATAAGATGCAGACTTACTGGAGTGAGTCAAACAAAAGGCCACTAAGATGATTAAGGGACCAGAGCATCTTTCATATGAGGAGAGGCTGAGGGACCTGGGACTGTTCAGCCTGGAGAAGAAAAGGCTCCAGGGGGGGAATCTTACCCATGTGTAAGTACCTGATGGGGGCGCAGGGAGAGGAGTAAAGACGACTTGCCAGACTCTTTCCTGCAATATCCTGTGACAGGCTGAGAGGCAACGGGCACAAAGTGAAATACAGGATATCCCACTTCAACACAAGGAAAAAAAGAAAACAAAACATTTTTACTATAACAGTGGTCAAACACTGGCACAGGTTGCATAGTGACGTTGTGGAGTGTCCATCCTTGGAATTATTCAAAACCTGATTGGACATGGACCTCGACAACCTGCTCTAACTGACCTTGCTTTGAGCAGGGGGTTCAACTGTACGACCCTCAGAGGTCCCTTCCAACCTAAACAATTCTGTGATTCTGTGATCTACAGCCTGACACCAGGAGGAAAAACGCAGTGTTAACAGAATTCTTTCTTAATGGATACCTTCATCTACAACAAAACCTACAATTTCATCCTGCAGCATGAAAAGGAGCAGCCTTTACAGTCACAAAGCACACGTTGCAAATACAAACTGGCAAGGTTTTTCTGTCTTACTGCTGCAGAACTGCAGCAAAGACATAAATTTGGAGGATAGTTCTAATCTTAATATGGAAGAAGCAGAATATGATTCACCTGGGATCATCAGACTCAGGCAAAAAAGCGGGACCAGTAACCAACACCACGAACTTGAGGCCATGATGCATTTTAGCCAGAATAAGCCACTGTGTTCACTGCTATAATGTCTTGAGATCTTCATCGAAAGATAGAGATCTTCAGATCTTCATTTACGTCTTTATCTGTACCTTCAGTTATATTACGAAATATTATGGCAAATTGAACTACTCTGTTTTGTCTGCATGTCAAACACGAAGCATGCAAGCAGCTACATTGAAACGGAGCTACTTTTAGTTACTCAAACACCAAGACATTCAAATTACTACTTAACACTCAGATATAGCTACTGACACCTACTTAAACATAAAACTTTAAGCTTAGAGTCATAACAAGTAAACAAAAAAACCTCAACATGTAAAGTGGGAAGGCCTCAATTATTTCCCCTACTATCTTTACCTAAGATATTTCTCATTTTTCCTATTTTGTGCAAGTTGCTCTAATACTTGAGAAGCAAAAGAGAGCCACTGCAACATCATGTGAGCATCTGTGCTGGTGAAAAAAAAAAAAAAAAAGAAAGGGCAAGCCAGCACAATCAGAGCTATCAGAAGAAGATGGGATGATGGGGCAGCAAGCACCAGTTGGACCAGAATGAATCCTTATGGAACTGCAGTCTGCTACGCTGGAAGACCTGCTGGGCAAGTCCGGTTGGCCCAATGTGCAAAGCATAACCAGCACGAGTCACCTAAGTGACTTTCGAAATTGCTATGAATTTCTTTTTAAAACAAACAAACAAACTTGTTAAGCATGTTGTGGTCTTTAGAGCATAGCAAGCAGAGAGTTTTGTTCTTTTAAAGAACACTAGAACATGTTAAAAACATGCAATCCCCCACTCTTTTCCTTTTCTCTGACAAGTACAAAAGAGAAAGATAAACATCCTTGTTATAAAAATCTTGTAGCCATGTGCCACAGACACTACAGCACCGCTATTTAGACAGGGACAGGGTGACAGCTGTTTGATTTTTAGTGGACTTTGGATTTGTTTGGGGAAAGCAAATTAAAGACAATATTTTCTCCCTAAGAGAGCACTCTGAAAGCACACCCTCTGTCACAGTTAAAGTACTGCATTCTAACAATAACCTGAGCTGTCTTTGCAGAGTCAACTGCCTAGGCAGCAGAATCTATGCAGGGGCAGTATCGCAAACTACAATACTATTACTACAGTTTCCTCTTGAGTCACTGGCAATGGTATGCATTACTAATTTGATCCTGTCACTTGTCTTTCCAGATGTGAAATTCCCTGTGATGCCAAAGAGTCATTCATAAGGTACTTTAGGGACATGGTTTAGTGGGCATGGTGGTGTTGGGTTGACGGTTGGACTCGATGATCTTAGAGGTCTTTTCCAACCTTAATGATTCTATGATTCTGTACTTCACGTCCCTCAACTGTTAAGATGGCTCAAAAAGTATAGCTACTATATCATACAGCCTTAAAAAGCCAATAGATACAGGACAAAAGCAGATCTTCCCAGTCAGGTTCCAGGGGAGACAATGCCCAGAGAATACACCCAGGCCCTAAGTAAAAGGATACTTTTCAGATTGTGTAATCAACACCAAAAAAACAGTATATCCAAACCAACTGTGTGAATTAGGGTAATGGTCTATGCAAAGCAAATTACTTGTGAAATAGCAGTCCTGTTTCCTCCAGGGAGAGGACTACCTCTTTCAAAGCAGGGGGAATGGCTGAAACCTGCTTTGCAGCCTCAGCTGTTAACTCCGAGATTGATGCAAACTAGTTGGCCTAGTGCAAGCTGGCTAAAACAAACTAATACTCAAAAAGCCACCGCACAGGACCACAGACTCCCACAGTTTCCATTCAACTGTTTGGCCGCTTATGCAGAGCTGCACACTGCAACACCACAGGACTTTCTATTAGGAATCAAACTTTCTTCTTTATACGACAGAAGTAGAGTCTGCACTGTGTAGTCCAGAATAATATGAACCCTGGGGAAACTGGACAAAGACTCCACTGAAGAAAAATGCACCCACAAGACAGAAGCAAGCCTTCAAATAAATAATTGGGGAAAATCTGTAATTCTGTTTCAGGAAGAAAATAAGACACAAGCAGAGTCTAATGGCTATAAAGAAATAAAGAGAAGAATCATCTATTATCATAAATAGGTAAATAGATGGATGTAACCCACGCTAGATTGTTTTGCTTTTGCTTTCAAAGTGGACCAATCCGAGTCCTTACTGCTTCTGGACAGTGATACGTAAGACTTGAAGAAACTTGTTACAAAAATTTTAAGTATATTCTGTGATAACTGTTGAACTGCCCAAAATGAACTCCTGATAAAGACTACACAAAATTTTCACTGTTATTTAAGAGGGAGCAAGCTCTATTATAACAAAGTTCTGCAAAAATTGCTGTTTGGCTCTTTAGGAGAAAAAAAAAAAAAAAAAAAAGTCAGGTATTTGGAAAGCCACAGTTCTAGTCATATGGATGATTCTGCTCCTACTTAATCTAGATTTCCAAATCAGGCCAGTTCAAAGTATGGCTTTTAAGAGCAAGTAACTGGTGGCACATAGCAATGAACCTGCCCAGGAAGAGATGGCCATTTCCTCTCCTTTTAAGATTTGTAGATTGCAAGCTTCCTATATCATTTCAAGGAAACCAGAGCACCTAGAAGCTTTTCAGATGTTTTTCCCAAAAAATCACAGCTGCAGAAATAATATGACATATTCAGCAATCTTACAACAAATATCCCAAGGCCATGGAATATCAAGTCTTTCTGGGGACAGCGGAAGAACTCAACAGAATTTAGTTATTACCTAGTGCATAAGGGACTGGAGAGGCTCGCTAGCAATGAAAAGACGTGAGTTGGAGGTCTCATTTCCATTTTTAACTGCAAATTTTAAGTTACTGTATATTTTGGGACCATAAACTTTTCAGAGTGCTATACAAGAGGCTCTTTCAGGTAAAAGACATGCAGAATGCAGAAAATTGGCACCGGACTGCAAAAGAGAAAGAGCAATTTCTCATAGGAAGCTAATAAAGCACATTAGTGTACCTATATCGTAGCTAGAGAGGTAACTAATCAAGGATTTTCTGGTACCCATGAAATTCTCTGAAGCGCCTTGAGGTTTATCAAATACAGGAACCAGAAAACTGTAATAGGGCTGGAAGTGAGCAAACATTACTTTTTCTTTAAACAAGATGTGGAACTTGCCTAAAACTCCAAGTGAGAGTTTGCATTCATCTCTCCCTACATACCAAGCCTAATTAAATAGCTCGGTGAAAAGACTTGATCAACCCCCGAGCATTCAACTACTTAGCTCTAGAATTGTACCACCAGGACTGGGTGCAGACAAGGGTTACAGACAAAAGGGTACATATCAAGAAAAGCTGCCAGAGTGACTACAGGTAAGAACTAAGACTATGCTTTTCAGAAGATGTGCTACATTAAAAAACCCCATAATTACACTACTGAGCAAGGAAACCATTTTCCCAGTGATCAAATCCAACTGGGCTCAGAAAAACATGACTTTGCATATATCCTTTAAATAAGTCATACTGATTCAAAAAAATACCAGACCTTCATCAATTTTTCCTCCTAACGGAAGCAAACTGCATTACTTTAATCACTGGCTGAAGGTTCAAGTCAAGAAAACCAACAATACTATTAATGGAAATCAAGATTCTGAATGTGGTAAGAGCACCCCTATATCCCAGCTCTGGTCATTACCTTCTGCTTATCTAAATCAAGTTCAGTTACCTCGCAGCTACCTCTTCATATTCGTCGGGTCTTGCCTAAGTTACTACAAAATGCTGTTGATACTGTCTCGTTATACAGCTGATGTTTTTCAGCCCAGCTCATGATACAGTACAAATAATCACCACATAAAAGTAGTGCTGGATGTATTTGTATTTACTTTTAGATTATCTCTCTTAAATGGCCTACATGGGAAAAGCAAAAGGCCATTCTGTGCATTTATTTACTGTCTCCCTACGGTGACCTGGGAACTGAGGAGCTTGTCTCCACTTGAATGACATTGACCATTTAAACCTCTTCAACTCGGTCAACTCTGGACAGAAAAAACAGCTACTGAGCACCTGAATGATCAGAAGAACAGAAATACATATTCAAACAGTGTATTTCAAGATTGCAGAAGTAGCATAATCTAAAAATCAATATCCTCAAGCCATAAAACTGGCTACTAATCAAACAGCTGCAGCATTATTCTCTCCTCCCCCCATACACCTCTGCACCATCCTCCAGTTCCAGAGGGTTAGCGTTGCCGTATACCACAAAACAGAACCAAGTCATTGGACATTTTCAAGTTGCAGTGTGGAGGGGAAAACTTAATAATGAAAGGCATGCAAAGAATCAAAAAATAACTGGATACAGATGCAAGGAAGATGCAAGGAAGCAGAAGGACAAACCTTTTAAAAGAAGCCTTAAATGTTTGCACCGTTAGGTTTCAAGGACTTTATTAAACTTCTCACCACGCTACAAACAACAGTCTTTACGACAAAGAAGTTGTAACATGAACAAGAACTATAAAAACATTTCCCCTTGGACTTTTTAGATACTATGTTCTTTTTTTTAAAATAATGGATTTTATAAAGGCCAGGGGAAAATGATGTTCAGTTACCACAAATTTAATCAAAATAATTTAATCATAAAACAATTAGAAGCTAATGATGCAGATGAACGTAACAGCAAATTCCTATATTCAGTTTTATGTTTCTGTTTATGCAAGTCCCATTATCAAAACAAGAGGCCACAGTAAGTTTGAAAAGCATGCTGGAAAGTGTATGACAATAATTCTAGCCAGAAAGTTAAGCTAGTACTTTTGCTGGTATGATGCAGCAAATGATTCAAGCCAGCAAAGCATCTTACTGTATTGAAATTTACCCCAGGTTACCCTATACCAGTTCAGTGACTCTTAAGAATTAACTACGTGGCCAAGTTTCAGGTTGCCAGTAAGCAGAAGTCCATCATCATAAAATCAGAAGTGATGCCTTTAATGGCACTCTCAGGCTATCACAAATGAAATAATTAGCAGGAAAAACCAGCCTCTCTCATTAGATTATTCTAGCTGATGTACCTCAAAGCATCAGCAGAAAGTTTACTGTTCCAAATTTTAAAAAAAGTTTAGTTCTCTGGCATTTGTTACTATTACAAAACAAATAATCCTCTTACACCTGCTGACAACTGCAAAAAATACCTTGGACTTGTGGCTGACAGTCTTTACTGACATAAAATGGTCGGACTCGATACAAACAAATTTATTCAAACATTCTGAATGGCTGGCTCCAATACCTACCCTTCATCCTCAGCGCACAGACTGATATTCAACGCACCTTTCAATGAAATACGCAGGTCCCAATAATTTTGAAATATGCTGCTGCAATGACAGTAATTGAGGCTTCTCTTCCTCTCTCTCTCTTCTCCCTCCTCAAATTAAAAAAAAATTCCACATCTCAGATCAAAAAGGTTTTCTGTACATTGGGAACAAACGGTAAAAATGACAGCAGACAAATGCTGGGGGAACAAAAAAGGAAAAAGAACAGACTCCAGAGTACTTCAATTAAAAACAGTACTTCCCTGCAGAGCAGTTTCTCCCGTGAAGGGGTTGAACAGCAGCGTTGTGAAAGAGACTGTGGAAATGGACTTCTCCATTTCAAATATAGCAAGTGTGCCACAAATGCAAGAAGGTGTTACAAATCTCAAAATTCCACTTTATAATTACATGATTAATGTGAATACTCCTAAATCTGTGGGTAGCAATAGGCACTGTAAGCACTTTACATGCAACTTGTCATGATCTGTGGCTACAAGTGCCTTGGCTTACTCATGAAGCACTTGCCAAAAGTGTTACAAATTACTCTTCCCTCAGACAAAAAGAAAACTAGGCAAAAATAAATTTATTCAGGCTACGAAAGTCTAGCACTCCCACAGAGCAAAAGCTTTGGTCAATCCACTTCAAACATTAAATTCTACCTATCCAACTAAATCCTCCGTACTTTGCTCAAAGAAACCTTGCCTCAAAGCAAATCCAGTAAGTGACCAGACACTCAAATTTACCACATTGTTTTTGCAAAGTATCAGGAAAGGGTGGTAATGGGACTGGAAAATGAAGGAGCAGGCCACCTGCTACAGTTTTTTTCTTCACCACAGCCACCCAAATAACCCTTAGCCTTCCTACAGTGACGCACGGCAACACCACTCGTGGTTATGTGAACCCAGCTCTGCATTTTAGCTTTTAAAGTTCAGTAGGCTGTTAAAACATTTGCAAAGAATGTAAGCAATAAAGGGGGCAAGAAAAAAAAAAAAAGGCATGTTTCAGTATTTTCTCCTTCTGAAATAGATGAGGGACAAAAGTGCTTCTCTAGCCTGAATCTTGTCAAACTCCAGAAGCCCAAGGTAGGCGTCAAATGATCTTTAAACACATCCAAGAAATAGAATTACCGGGCAAAGGCCTTGCTGTTGTCACATTCCCCTTCTACATTACTACATTAGAACACCAAAGTATTAGGTTTGACAACACAAATAGAAGAGTTTAAAATACAAAACAATATTCATCTGTTTGTTTTAATGTAACCCACTACATGCAAGAGGCTTAACAGACATTTATATTAACCATACTTGCCTCTAAAAACATTTTTACAAATGTAAACTGAACTTCATAGGTCCCTCATGTTATATTAGTGTATATACAGGCTACGGTTATATTTATTTCCAAGTAAAGCTGTTGCTAGGAGAAACAACAACTGAATTTTATGCCGGAGACAAGCACAGGAAATAAAAATGGATATGAAAGAAGAATGCATTTGGAAAGGAAACTGGCAGTTACCAGAGATGGAGTTTTGCCAGGCCATCTATATATATTTATGCATATAAAAATAGAACAGGTTCAGGTACAAAACTCGAGAGGCCACGTTTCTAATGTAATGCCTTCACATGTGCTACATGGTGGTACAGAACTCTTCTTAACAGACTCTCATGCTGCTTACTGCCCACACCATTGCTCTCTCCCAGGTCTCCCCAAATACACCTCGAACCTCATGTGTCTACATGTCCCTGGGTCAGATTCATAACTGACTTTTTCTCTGGGTCTGCCCTGCCTGCAATTATCTGAGCATCCGTGCTCTTTCTTGAGAGTTTCAGTCAGGCTGATGCCCTTCCAGTCCTCCTTTCAGGAGGCTACACCAACTCCTGTTCTATATACAGACTAGAAAGTCTTAAAAAGACAATACTTTAAGTTCTTTTACGACCTTATCCTTTTTCCTAATATTAAGACTAAACAGTTATCTGCATATGCCTTTTGGATCTAAAAGGCTATGATAAGCAAGTTGGACTAAACATCATCTAAAGGAAAGAAAGCTGCTTCATACACCCTCTGCCACTGCCAGATTAACACGTTGCTCCAGAAGCAGCAGAAGTAACAAAGCCTGGTTTCCCAAAAACTTGTCTCACCTCCTGCTCCTCAACGGGCTGGACAAGATGTGCCGGCACTGTGGCAGACCCAAAACCATTGATGCAGTGGTTGGATGTCGAACATGTCGAACGACAAACGATGGCCAAATCTGTCTGTGCTACCTTCAGCTGAGGCACTAACTTGGGTCAGTCTCTCCTCCGCTCAGCTGCCAATTTTCACAAAACTCATGAGAACACCATTATGTCTGAAATCTGAACCATCTGGTCAATCTCAAACACATTTGCAAGCAAATCAGAAGTGTGGGAGGAGTGAGAGAAAGAATAGCTGTTAAACAAGTAGCTTAATCCCATCAGGAAACCTTGCTTAAAACAGTCACATTTATCTACATAGATAATAAAATACCCAAGACACCAAATTACATTAAAATAGTGTTCAATAGCCGACCCTAAACACCACACTCAAACATAACTGATGCTTAAATTAACCAAAAACACATATTCTTAATATTAATGGGGTTTTTTTCCCCAGTTCTGGCAAGCAAACACAGCCACTACAGACTGTCACAGAAAGTGCACATGCTTGTAACTTCGGGATGCTAGAAAACAAATGAAACTAAATTAAAAAACCTCAGACAAAATCCTCCTTTTCGCCACCAAAAAAACACACCCACAAGCACTCATGCCACTGTCCTAATGAATCAACTTTCCAGAACCCATGTCCTCCCAAACAGCAGCAATGCTGGCCCTTGCTCTTAGAACACCATTTCTATTTTTAGTTCCACACAAGTGAGAAGCAATAACAAAGCTATTAATCTTTCCTCTCCCCCTTTACTTAAATTACAAAACTGAGGTGAATCTCTAAGGCAGACTCCATAAATAAGGACAATTCTTTACTTTTTAGAACTATAACGTTTAAACAATAAGTTTTCAGATTATGTTGTATGATTCAAAAGAAGTAACACCATTGACACTATCCTGCAAAGTCAGATTTGTGAAAAGACATAATGAAAGTATTTAGGAAAAAGCAAACAAACAAAAACCTGAGGCACTGCTGTCTTAATAAATCTTAAAGACTTTAATTTTCTATTTTTCAATGACACTAAAAGTCCCCTTCTTCTTTACACAGAGGCAGGGAGATTGCATCTCTTCTGCCCAGGAAACAGAATCACTGAGTTGTCCAATTCAGTTCCAATTCAAGTTCAGCTGTGAATGAAATTGTTCTGATTTGATTTCAGCTTGCACTAATGACGTTGTTGACCCTCTTAGAGCCCCTTCTTAACTCTTCAATAGCTTTAAAACAACTGAGACAAAACCAGCAAAGTGTGAAGTGGAACCACTGATATTTTTAATATTATTCTCCACCTCGTTCTTTACATATTTTATAACACAATATAGTTGTGCACTGAGCCAAAACTTTCCCTAAGCTCTCCACCATGATACTAATCTCTTTCCTAAACTGCTAGTTTACTTAAATGTTTATTATCTCCACCATGATACTAATCTCTTTCCTCAACTGCTAGTTTACTTAAATGTTTATTACTTCGGACTGTTCAACTCTGAACAACTTCTGCATTTTGTTGGCTACTCATACAGCTTAAGTACTTTTGAAGTTCTTTACAATTGTCTCTGTAGCTAACAAACAGTATGCATACAAAACTTCAGAGGAACCCCACTGCTAAGCTTTCATCAAAATGAATACCGGTCTTTTTATTCCTTTATAAACCAGTTTTCAGTTTATGATAATCCATTGTTCCCACCCTATGCTTAGTTTTCTTCCCTAAAGGAACTTTGCAGAAGGCACTTTTCCAGTCTAAACAACACTAACCAGTTAACAAAATAGTAAGAAAAGGTGAAGAAGTCTACTTCAGTGACATCTTATTCACATACTAGAGGCCCTATCCTGCACAGGACTGCTCTCTTGAATTGGGGCCATAAGCAGTAGTTCAACAAATACATTAAAGCTGGTACTGTCACCAAAAGATGCTGTTCCTTCCTCTTT
>NW_009225251.1:11263-19018 GCF_000690835.1 Fulmarus glacialis
CTTCTTTGACCACACCCGCAAAATGAACTGGGTTAGGGACTGTGTTTTGTGAGTCACCCAGCAAAGAAAGGCAGTGGGTAGTTTTAGTGTGGATCAGGGCCATGATCCAGATCACCACACAGTCATTAAAATATTTGGCAAATAAAACTGAAGCAGCAGTGGTAGGATGAGTCCGAAAGGCTGGGACTGGCTTTCTTCAGTGGCACTCCCTGCTTGAAACGCTTGTGGGGGGAGAGGAAGAAAAAAACAAACAAACAAAAAAACCAACCAGCCTCATATGCAGAATCCCTCACTGGTATCATGGAACATTTTTAAGAATGCAAACATATTAGCCTTATTTATTTCAGTAACTGCATATACAAATGGCTGGACTATTATCTCAACTGTGGTGACTGCAACAGCAGTGCAATTACATGCCTACGCAATCCTGCATTTGACATGTCATCTTAAGCATTAGAGTTTATATTCCACTGTAATAAACGCCAGCAGATTACATATCTTGGAGCTGTATTTTGGCTCAGTTCACACTGGAAAGTTACACCGCTAAGCTTATATTCCATAAAGGATTTACTAACTACCCTGTCTAATTAAGGTTGCACAACTCTTCCGTTTTTAAGATTCTGTTTTCAGCAACTTAAAACCTTGCCAAACTAACCTTTGGCAAGACTTCTCTGTCCCTCATACACACCCGACAGAGAAAGGGAAAGTGATTCTTTTCTGTTCATCTGTTTGAGTTTCATCTGTTCATATTCTGTTCATCTGTTTGAGTTTCATTCTAAAAAAGTAATTTCCCAGAACAAGATGACAGAGAAAATAGGTTTCATCCACATTAAACATCCAATTTTTTCTCCAGTTTTCTTGAAAAGCTCTAAAATTTCTATGCTTTAGAACAGTTACATTAAATGAGAATAAGAAATTGCATCTCTGACAAAGGCATCATCTCTGACACGTTGCAACACAGATGCAATCACACTGTTGAAGTGGAAAAAAATTCCTCCTTCGTGCACTCTGCAAAGAATTTGTGGACAAAGAATTTATCTCCCTTAGATTTTGCTTCTCCAAATCAGAGCTGGACAAAAGCTTTCCTGGAATTATTTCACATGGTTCCTAAAAGCCTACCATCAAGAAAAAGAACAAGAAAAGGTACAGAGAACAGAGACACATCTTTCAGGTATTCTTAGTCATATCCTTTCAGGCACTCAACCAGCAACGAAGGGAGAAGTAAGATGACTAGCGTGAATAGATATGCTAAAAACAAAGGCCCAGAAGAAGTATGAGGGATGAAAACACATCCTAAAAATAGCAAACTCAGCCATAAGCAGGAATAGAACCCAGAATTCCCAGAACTTTGTCTTCCTTTGGCTGTTAGCACATAAGCTAATTCAGAAGCATCCCACAGCCATTCCTGGACTTAAAAGTAAATAATCAAACATTTCTGTATAGGTATTCCTCAATAATTTCATCTTTACTATCTTTAGGCAGAAGTGACAGATTTGGTATGCTTGCAACAGTTTTTGTATTATCCAGAGTAGGTGAAACAGGAGCAGAGACTAACCCACTCAAAAAAAAAAAAAAACACCAAACAAAAAAAAACCCACGTAAATAGCAACAAACACCACCACCACTAGCAAAAAAACAACAGTGTGTGCTTTTACTCTAAGTTTTGTGCCAGAAGGCAGTAGCTTTCTACAGATAAAATTCAGAGAGCATTTCAATACCTAATCTTTTGGAATGAACCTTTATAGTTAAATGATACAACAGGAAAACGAAAGATAAGCTTTACTGCTTTTGACATGTTGCTGACACTAGATGAACTACAAAGAAGTATCGTAAAGCCTGTAACTCATGTTCCAAAAAGAAGAGATGGGAATTTCCTGATGTGATTCTACATATTATGAAAATAGGACAAGGGTCACTGTACTGCACTCTTTACAAACAGACACATCACTTGCACAAAGAAGTTGACAGTAAGTTCACTGTACTCTTTACCGCCTCTTACGCAAAGGCACAAGCCTTTGCTCTGAGGCCACAGTAGAAACGGCTCCAATGTCCCCAACTCATTCAACTCTGACCTTTTCTTATCAAGACAGCTCACAAATTACACACAAACTTCCTCTTACAAACAGCAAAATAAATTCAAAGATCCCTGCTTGATCTCAGCATAACCTACACATAAATCATACACATCAGAGAAAACTGCATTTAAGCCAGGGATTACCCAGAAACTCAACACATAGCCATAGCACGAACTAAAAGGTTCTGTGTGGTATGTTTCCACCCAAATATACTAAGTCACATCAGGTATCTTTGCACAAGAAAACACAAAACAAGAATAATTTTGTTTCTCCATTTCACACACTGCCTGACCTCAAAAACACAAGTTGTTTCCCCCATGCCCCTCGCTGCCCTGTCCTAGTCCCAAAAACAAAATATTGCCAGTTAAAAAATCACACTATAGGAACAGAGGAGGGTGGAAAATAATGGCAGGGTTAGAGGCATAGATAGGTCTCCTGAAATAACACCTCCTGCCTTATTTGGGGCAAAAAATTTACTTTATCTCATCTGCTGCTCTCCAGCTTCTGCTGCACTTCCTGCCTGAGGAGAGAGGCCGACTTGTTATGAGAAGCAGCACATGCTGTCTGCACGGAGGAAGTGTTGTCACAGCAACTCCACCTGTATCTTTTACAGTTCTGGAAGACAAAAATATTTGCATTCTTAGAAGACTAGAGGAGTTGAGGCTGTTGACTGATGAAATGAAAACAAAGATCTTGAATTAGACAAAAAAAAAGTATGACTGCCGAAAAAATTATAGAGTGGTCACTACTTAATCATACATACAAATCAGCCAATAAATTTTAAATCACTTGAGGGGAGAGGAGGGGGGACACAACTAAAAATCCAAATCTCAATTTTACTCTACTTGGCTGAATAACAAAGGAGGAAAGGGAAATTCTCCTCGCTTGACAAAACTTGACAATTCTTACAGATACTCTTTAAATGTCACCTTCACGGCAGACACAGAACAGTAACAGGCAATATCATAGGATTAGTTCACTTTTTATTAAGCACTGCATCATCATACCAGTAAGCATACTCACACCACTAAGACTTTTTTGTGTGTGGTAACAGCGGTGCATTACTCTTCCTTTCATCAGCCCACAGCCCACCAACCTGTGCAACGTTACTGCAAGACTGTGTGTTGGCAAGAGGCTGGAACAGAAGGTTTCAGAGTTGTCCTCTTCACTGCTGGAGTATGAAATACTCCAAGCACAACTCTCAAGGAACCCCCCCGCCCCAGATGCACACAACCCTGCTGACGACATGCAACACTTCTCTGGTACCCTGGCAGGCAGAAGAGTGCTGACGGTTGCTGCAGACAGAAGACACTCACCCTCCGCCAGCTCCTCCCTGTCCCCAGCCAGAGGTACAGGCTGGGCACACACCACCGCTCCCTACAGTGGGACCTAGCTGTGCAGAGCAGAGTGAAGCACAAGATTAGCGTCATGAGTATCAGCACTGCATTGCTAACCGATTACTCTGCTGTCCTAGAGACTTCCAACTGCAATACCGCAACAACACTACCACAGGCTAATGCTAACTTCTGCATTTAAGACAGCAGGAGAAGACAACAAAACAGTTTGTCTAAGCATATTTAAGCACAGCAAGCTTTTCTCTAGCAGTCCTATTATTAGCGATTTGATCAGATACAGGGATATTAAACTTTAGCCTGTATTTGCCCAAAGAAGTTCAAATCTAGAAGATGGTTGCTTTAAAACTAGTTTTGTAGGTGAGCAGGAGGTCATCAGAAATTCACCATTACAGATATGCTCCATCTCCCTCCCACTACATCTACTGCACTATTTAGTGGTTTCTGGTTTACTTGTATACTAAATGATAAATTATAGCATAGGGAAAAAAAGGTACTTGCCAACAAAGGATCAAGCACTCTCGAGTTTGCTTTTTTTAGAATGCATCTTCCAACAAACACAGGAAAATATTTAGAAGTGTTATTCAAAGGTGCCTTTCAAATCACACTAATATGCAGACTCCGAGTGTCCTAACTGAAAAGCTCCTGCAACAAGAGCAATACATTTATACAAAAAGCCTTTACAACAGAAAAAGGCTTAGAAGAGTTATAAGAAGGCCTTTCTGAAAGCACATGAAAATAAAATAACACTGCTAGACTATCTGAAATTTCTTCATAAAAAGACATTCAGTTTTCCTTTTCATAAGAAACACTATAGAGTTCAAGAGAACAACGTAGATATTTATCATACTCTGCCCTTTAAAAATCAAAGGCAATCAATTATACCCAAGTTCTCTCTCATACTTGCATCTTAAGAAGAAAGGGATTAGGGAAAGGAGAGCGACCTTTACAATTTCTCTTCCTGTTCCTTTCTTTATTTTGCTTGTCCAGTTATATACTATCTCTTTATGTAACATCAAGTGCATCTGCAAACAGAAACACCTACGTTTATCAAAAAGCACAGATTAGAGCTGCTGATATAGACACAGATCATGTAATTTCTGTGACAAATCCTTTAGGATCCTAGCACAAAAGCACAGGTTTATGCGGGGGTGGGGAGTAGAAGGGCAGACCTAGTTTATGAGTTCTTCTCAGTTCTTCCAGCTTTATTCAATAAAATATACCAACAATTACGCAACAGCAGCAAAGCCCAGAAGGAAAACTTAACACTCACCATATTTTCTTCATTTGGTGTTGAACTCTCTCCTACACATTACATACAAACTTACGGGGGGGAAAAAGTCTGCCCTGAATCTACTTTGCAGGCTGAGTTTAAGTCCCTAATTACAAATGGTTTATGTCACTTCCCACCCAACAGATGACCCAAGCTCAGAAGAGGAAAAAGTAAATAAATTAAAAAACTGAAACACACCTTCAACACAACTGAAGCAGAACACTACCTCCGATTAAAAGACAAGTGAACTTATTTAGCTGGTTACCCTCTCAATCAAGAAGAAAAACAAAACAAAAAAACCCAAACCTCACCAACTGCTCTGTTACTCAAAAGAAAAGGAAAATCCTTAATCTTCTCAATGAACCCATACATGCCTACTATTTTGTATTTACTTTTACAAAGATGGAATATGTTGAAGCCTATCTTTGACTTAGTTTTGGAATTGAAAACAGAATAATTCTGGAGCAATGTCTCTTTCAGATGCACCACTGCAAGTCTTAGACATCAACTCTAATAAAGTATTATTTCAGTTCTGAATTAGTTATGTTGTACTCTATAAAAAGAGAGGACCGAGCAGCAGGCTTTTATAAATCTATCAATCTGGAAACAGACACATAAATTACTCTGCCTGCATATGTTGAAGCCAGAAAGATAGGCTTTCCAGGTTTGTTCTGCACGTGGTGGTAGGCACTGATGAGAGTAAAGAAGGAACGGACAAAGAAATAAGCTATTCTTGTATTTCGTAGCTTTCAGTATAAAACATATTAACGTCTTTATATCAAATAAAATACATTTAAACTGAGACTTCGTACAAGCGTTTGCTTAAAATCCTCCTCAAAACAAAAGCCATGCTTTATAGTGAAAAGCGAAAAGAAGGGCCTCCTTACCCATACACCATCCCAGAAAACACTTCTGTGTAGCTGTTTATAAATGATACTTCAAGCAAACATACTAAGACATTTCAAGACTGTAAAACAAAGGATTTCAAATTGTCAAGAACATCAGCAACACCAATCAACAGATGCTTCAGGAAGACTCTAGGATATGCAGATCATGCTAAGACCACTTTCCAAGCAATAGGCAAAAGAAACCACACAGTTCTGCAGTCAGCAGTAAAACTATCCCAAGGAAACCGCTTTCAAAAATTGACAATGGGACAATGGCTTGAATTTTAACCAGCAAGTTCAATATATACAGCAAATCCCCAGGGTCATATGCTGTATGGCTTTAACATTACCATTATGCCCATAAACTTTCCCATTTCCAATTAATAATACACACAACACCTTGAAAGTCAATCCTTCCTTCTGGAAGGCCTTTGTGCCTTAACGCGTAAAGCAGACTTTTAAAAATATACGTGCCACTGCAAATACTATGTGGACTTCTTTTAATGAGCAAATACAAACATACAAAAAGATTTTTAAAACAGCATATCTGGAAAAGCTTGAGCTGTACCAGGCAAGGCAATTTTGAAGCAGTGCAACGTTGCGACAGTTCTAGCCCGATAGACCAGAATCTAGCTTGCTACTGCCACCATCTCCTTAAGAAGAACTAGAAGCTCACCTAGAGTATCCACAGAAACTTTGTGCATCTCGGAAAGGCACACGACAGGGTACCGAAAGGCACATTATCACAGAAGCTTCAGCTCTTGTAGCCTAACAAAAAGAGTGCTCCATCTGGGTCAACACTGACTTTCTGACTAATCAGGAGTCTGACCAGACTCCAGAGCTGTGTGCTGCCATTCCTTTTTTTCTTTGTTTACATGGACAAGACCTGCGGATGCAGCCTGGGCAGAAGAGAGGGAAAGAATTTTAGGAAGGCTGTTCATATTTTGTACTCAGTAGATTCATTTCCTCCCCCTTCCAAGGTCTAAGCACACACAAAGAATTGATGGCTATTTTCTTGCACAAAGTGCAGTAGCCAGGATGAAAATCAGTACATTCGAGGACAAGACTAGAGTCTTCCTTAATATTTCAGTTCAGTCCATCACCTTGATAAGCCTATGACTACTAACAAGCAAAAATAAGTTCAGTAATAATTGCAAAGCAAGCATGCAGAGGGGAAAAACCCTACAGATTCTGTAATTAGCTCTGCTAACAGTAAATGAAGAGTCGAGAGACATTGCGTATCACTATTTGTATGAAAGAGGTTCCCTCTGTTTCCCTCCATTCTGAAGACGCAGAAAAGACAGTCGCTGTTGCAAGGAATAGAAGACCTACTCTTCTGACATAAGCTTCGTGTCAAACTTCTTAGCTTTGTGTCCTGACATTTTTAAGTGGAGATGATTTTAGAGATGCACAGACTTAATAAAGAAAAGTTTGGCTCTATCAGCTACACGCACAGTACAAATCAACTCTCTTTTGAAGAGATGTACCTTTCTCATGTAATACTAAAATAAAGTGACCAAGATACTTAGGAAAAATCGCATTTATAAGACAAAATATTGATTGAAAAACTCTTACTTAACACATAAGCTTGTACGTACAATTTAAAAAAAATGTTTCAGTACACTCAGCATCTCAATCCAGAAATACAATGCATCTGTGTAAGAAACCTGAAAGAAAAACATCACACATATCCGCTATATTTAAATATTCCCCTACACACCTCCATACAAAAACATCTGTGTTTTAACACTTATTTACATCTTTGTATTTGTACACTTTAAATTAATAAGACATTCTTACCTGAATATCCTGCCCACCAGCCCCAGGAAGCCACCATAGCTAAAAGCCACTTAAATAATACTCCTTCGATATACCAGAAGCTTTTACTATCCAACACTCGGAGAGGCTGCAGCACAATTAAATACAAGACGTAGGACGGAATAGCAACCAGGTTATTGGCGACCATAAAAGCGAACCTGAGGAGTGCTTTCAGACAGGTACAGCCCACCCGCTGGGCCTGCTCTAGAGTCACGGCCATTCTCTTCACAGCGGGGGGCGCGGGACCGTCCTACGGGGAGAGGAAAAACAAGGCACAGGTAGCGCTTTCCGAGGGGGGCGAGGGTGCCTGCCCGCCGGCCCCAGTACCAGCCCGCTCTTATGAGCTGCCC